>NW_027097659.1:0-23535 GCF_019320115.1 Miscanthus floridulus | reverse complement strand
TCATTTCGTTACGTTACGTTGGTTAATTGTGGGCTAGCTAGCTGCTTTTTGCCCAAATGCATCGACTGGCATGCAAATTTTGTTTTATATTTCTGCTAGTAACTGATCGCATCGACCAGATCACATGCGCGTGAGAATGACCTAGCGTGTGTGTGCCCAACTAGCAAGCTAAGCTAAGCCATGCATGTGTGTAACCGGCCACTGAACTAACGCGTACGCCGAACTTGCCGATCATATCGACCAATGCAACATGCATATATATGCCATGGTCGATCGAGATGCTGATCAATCCGCTAGCTAGCTATCTGTTCATCATGCGCGCTCTGCCGCAGTAGTAGCTAGCTAGGTCTGGTTTGTGTCTGCACAATATGAATGAAACAAGTTAAAAAGGAATGGGATTTGGGAAGAGTGAGTGCGCATGTGTTTGCGATCTACCTTGCCTTCACCTAGTATCGTTTATGCGCGGATCGGATTTGTTTCGGCCATCCGATGGATGTGCGCCAAATTGAGCAATCCGGCCGGTCAATAGCGACCTTTGAGTGTTGTCTGGCAGATTTTGCCGTCAACACATTGTATTATCACGGATCACCACCGTACCCTACTATCTACGACCTTACCAGCTTCGTTCGTTCGACACATCATCGTCACGTTGAGATCAATAATGCAAGTGCTCAACTTAACAAAAAAGTAGCTATAGATCGATCGATACATTATATGCTAATATATATCAGCCGTTCAGATCATCAGTTCCATGTGCAAAAGCGCTCATGAGGACCGAGCGGGGGCATCGGTTGATCAACTGAGTAGGGGCTCAGGCTGCCCGCCCGCGATTCGAGCGCTGGCTCCCGCGCGGCCGCCTCACCTTCTTCTTAAGAGTATCCAGGAGCCTCCGCCGTATGTTCAAAAAAAAAAGTACAAAAGCGCTCATGGGGCGCGACAAGTGTACATAATACTACGTGGGGTTAGTGGTTTGTACGTAACTAGATAGTGACACTGTAGACTATGCCTAATTTAATAATAACTTGCCAACGCAAAATGGCCGGGGCGATCGAGATATACAGATGGTGATCCATACTATAACGAAAGAAACGTTGGATAAAAATGGCACAAATTAATGTTTGAAAATAGTGAAAATTCGTAAAAAAAACGTGTACTTTGAAGTTTCAAAAGAATTTAAGTAAAATAATTTGTCACATCCATAATTCATCCATAAATGTACTTTGTGGCAAAACTTGAGATTCGACATCATTCTAGACTAATCCATAAAAAAATAACAAATTTTTGGATGCGTAGGCCAGCATGCATGCATGCACCGTCGCATGAATTAATAGAATAATCGACATGCATGCAGGCAGGAGTAGAGCAGGTATAGTACATCTTCTCCACTTTAATTTGAGCTAGCTAATATATACTCCGTATTAGATGCTCAAAAAAATATATATACTCCGTATCTGCTTGTGCGTCCAAGGTTAACACTAATTATCTGTACTAATTATATATAATAACCGGCCCGCCGCGTATACGTCACAGATCGATATACATATCATCATCCATCACATGCGTCCATAGGATAGGTCGGTGCGGTTTGGTTTGGTGTTTTAATTAGCACCGTGATCTGATTACAGGTCCGGTTACAAACGTTAATTTTGTTTCATAGGCCCGGCCTGTAATCACAATCACACGGTATCGCTTGTTACCAGCCCTCAAGAAAAGAAAGAAAGAAAGCTTATTACCATCCCTATTAATTCTAAATCTAAGACCCTCCCCTCAGACCTTATGGATCAACGTTGTGTCCTCACAAACAACATGGCTTAGGTGGGCACCGGCAGCGCTACTCTCCACTTCCACTGCCACCCTTAGCTTCTCGAGCTGTTCAAAACAAACAAATTAAATACGTTTTCTTGATCAATAATGCACAACTCCATAGAGTACGTGATTGCGGGCGTGCCCAACTCGCAGGCCAATAATGCACAAGTACAATGGAGCGAGAGATATATATAGAGATGGTGACCCATCATGCATGGATACCAGTGGCGGATCCAAAGGGGGGCTGGGGGGGGGGGGCTCCAGCCCCCCTATGTCTTGATTTCAAGCCTAATCACTGTAGCAAAGCTTGATTTCACCATTAAATCTTTATGCAAATCAATCATCTCCATTGTTTTTAGCCCCCTTATCCGCCATCGTGCATCCGCCACTGATGGATACCCATGATAAATGGATCGAATATACCATTAGTTATGCGTGCACTGGGCCAGGGCTGGGTCGACGATGTTGATGATGCAGGACGGCGCGGCCGGGCATTGCAAATAAATAGTACTGACCGATCCATCTCGTCGCATCCATAGAGAGGTTTGGTTTAATTTTGTAGGGTAGTTAATTTTCTATCATCATTACTAAGTTTTCCCCCCTATTTTATAGGGTTCAGACAAAAAAAATTCAATTTGACCCTAAAGAAAAAAGTAACGAGTCACAAACTAAGCGTAGCAATTATATTTAAAGATTATTAATTTCATTAAATCTTATAGAAAGAGGATACTTTCTTCTCTCTATCTCTTTTAGGGATGTTTTGCAAAAATAAGAGGTTCTTGTCTTTTTATTCTATCACTGGGGCCTTGTTTTAGATCACCTCCAAATTCCAAGTTTTTTCACTCTCTCTCCATCACATCAATTTTTAGCCGCTTGCATGGAGCATTAAATGTAGATAAAAAAATAACTAATTACACAGTTTAGTTGAAATCACGAGATGAATCTTTTGAGGCTTAGTTGGTCCACGATTGGACAATATTTACCAAATAAGACGAAAGTGCTACTATTCATCGGGTTGAATTTTTTTGCAATCTAAACATGGCCTGGGCAGAATGGGAAGACATGGTTAGTCACTACTGGAGACGCCTCTCGCCGAGGCCTGAGGCCCTCGGCAAAGGCCCATTAACCCTCGCAAAGGCTTTACCGAGGGCGGCCCTCGGCAAAGAGCTCTCGGGGAATTTTGAGTCGGCGAAGAGGGTCTTTGCCGAGGGCCCTTTATCGGGCACTCGGCAAAGCCTTTGCCGAGGGCTGGAGCGGCACTCGGCAAAGAAAAGCAGCCGTCACGGCGCCGGCGTCTGGGACGGAGTCTTTGCCGAGGGCCATCTCCGTGGGCCCTCGGCAAAGAATTATTCTTTTTTTTTAAAAAAAATCTTTGCCGAGGGCCTCCAACCATGGCCCTCGGTAAAGAAATGTGCAGAATTTTTCCAAAGAATCTTTGCCGAGGGCAATGGGACAGTCCTTGGCAAAGAATTATTCTTTTTTTTTAAAAATCTTTGCCGAGGGCCTCCAACCATGGCCCTTGGCAAAGAAATGTTGCAGAAATTTTATTTTTTTTTAAAAAAAATCTTTGCCGAGGGCAATGGGACGGCCCTCGGCATAGGACCCTTCTTTGCCGAGGGCCTTGGTCATTGCCCTCGGCAAAGAGGCAGAAATTTAATTTTTTTTTTGTTTTTTGCATTCCATCGATACAAGCATTTCATATATATACATATATATATCAACCATCACATATATATATCACACAGAACCCATTTTCTCACAATATATCACAACCATAATTGTGAACCACAAATCACAATATATTACAACGACAAGTCACATGTTCATCATCATTCACATGTTTATTACGACAAGTTCATAAAATCCAAGTACAAGTCAGAACCATAAATCACTAATATTACAATAATGTCCAACCACATCACCTAGCACTAGTCCTGATCAAGGTAGCCTATGAGATGGTGGTGAAGGAAAGGCGGGATCACCCGGTGACGCACTACCAAATTGATTGGAACCCGCGGACGGAGGCTGCACAAAGGAGCAGAGATTGCATATGTGAGTAATCCGGGAAAACAGTTTTGGAACTTAGAGATTGCATCTAGTAATCTAGGAATACAAAAAGATTAGACTCAATTGAAAATTTCGGCAGCACCTCCCCTGCACGGGGAGGTTTCCAAAACCTGCAAGAAACAACGGCACGAACACCGACATCCACAACGGCACGAACGCCGACATCCACAATGGCACGAAGGCCGACATACATGCAAAACACAAGAGAAAAGTGAACTTTCATACTTACAGGAGTAGCTACAGGAGTAGAAGGAAGAGGAGCTGAAAACTGCACAAGTACACCCGATGCTTGCCCAAGACTTTGCATGATCACCATCATCTCCGCCATCTGCTTCTGCGCGGCCTCGAACGCGACCTGCTGGGCCTGCAGCTGTGCGGTCAGTTCCGCGTTCTGCTCTTGACTTTGCCTTTTTGTTTCTTGCAGCTCGGCCTGCAATATTTCACTCCAATGTATCAGTAATGCAAATCTAATTTAGGTGTGTAAATATCAACGTACGATGAGTAAAACAGGAATTACCTGGACCTGCTGTAGTGCTGGAGAAGGCCGTGAGTGTATGGGCTGGCTGGAGCTCGTGCTCCGTGCTCGGATAGCGTCGAGGGAGGGAACAGTGGTGGAGTCGATGGCGCCATCTGCAATCCACAGCCACCCGTGCTTCTTGCCTCCTCCGAGCCTCATGATCGTCTCTGCATCAATGGGCTCAGTGCGCACATTGTAATCTTCCCCATAGATCTCCCTTACCGAGGACGTGTACTCTTGGACTTTAGTGTATACGTTCGGGTCAGAGTACACCTAGGGGCGGGGCAGCCGGGTCAAAGGAGATAGAGGACGACGCCCTGCCCATGTGGGACATAGCCCACGCAGAGAACTCCGAGACCTCCTCGCCCGGGTGCGTAGCCTCCTGCGAGAAAGACGGGAAGATGGTGAGAAATAAAGCAGAATTGAGCATCAAAATAAATGAAAGAAATCACTTACGTATGCTTGTTTGTATCCGGGGAGGCTGCGGCTGCCTTGATGGTGAGTTGGACCTTGTCTCATCAGACGCTGTTCCCGCAGCCTCGCGTGCATGCCAACAAAGTCCTATGATAACCACTTGTCCACGATCATGGCCCAGCACTCGGGATACGATCGGCACCACCAAGGAATCACCTACAAGTCATCGAGTATTTGACATATAAGAAGATGAAATTGAACCTACTTAATATCAAAACGAATCATTATGAATGTTATTCGCATACCTCAAGGTACTGGTCCCGGGTCAGCGTAATCAGTCTTGCTTGAGGCTTGGGAACGGACTGCTTAAGTACCGACCTATAGTAGTCTATGTGGGATTGGACGCGCCCATGGTGGTGCATCTCGGTGACGTACTTCCTACAAGCTGTGGCAGCCGCCCGATCCGCTTGGGCCTCAAGTCCTTCTTCGGCCTTGAAAATTTTCTGCATACAAAACCGATGTATCCATTCATTATTTCAATAAAACATTTAACCAATGGATGAGATGTATTAAGCAATGTTGTGCGAGAGAAACTTACCCAAAACTCCGCCAATACCTGCTCCTGCTTGTTGCGGTAAGTGTCATCCGTGACCAGCGCGTACCTGTCCCAGGTGGAGGCCGGCTCCCGCACCACCGGCTCTTCGGATAGTTGCACAATGCCGGGGTACCATTTCCTGCACAAAACACCAAGGATGCTCGCGAGGGTGCGTACTGGAGTACCTGACAAAACCAACCAGGACCTGCATAAGTGATTAAGAAAATTTATCAGTTTCTCTTATGATTTCCAACATATCTTATGAAGTAGTTGTGATAACATCTATAGTTACTTACCTCTTTGCCATAGGCCGAATCACTGGGCAGTTGTGAGGAAGCAGAACCGGAGGGAGGCTCGCTGGACCTCACTCGTAGGGGGTCCGGGTAGCGGTACCCCCTCCGTCAACCTTGAGCCCCTCGCCTCCCACCCCCTTGAGCGCCTCGCCTCCCTCGCCCTCGAGCGCCTCGGCTCCCTCGCCCATCTACTGACCCCTCTCGTCCTTTGACGAGGATGTGGCCGTGGCCGTCACGTGCTCCTCCTCCAGCACCTCGTCACGTGGCGAGGGAGGAGACCGCTGCCTCCTACGGCTGCTGCCCCTGGTCGTCCTCTCGTCACCTCCTACGGACGCTGCCCCGGACGATGACCCCTCACCTCAAAGGAGAGGGCGGTCTCTCCCATAAACCGAGGGCATGTCACGGCGTGGACGTCTTCTCGCCATCTTTGTTCAATCACCTACAATCACAAAGAATGAACAAGACTAATTAGTACATATATTAGAAATAGATTCAAAATATATAATCAAAACACAAATTAAAAAAACATAGTATTACATGTACTAGGAATAATCTTCATGATTGGGATCATAGGTCTCATCATCACTGTCAAAATTGTCCAAATGGACAACACTATCCGAAGGTTCTATGTTGTCATCGTAGTCATTGCCTAGAAGTAATCGCTCAAGCATTGCTATGTCCTTGGCATTTACCACCACATCTCCATCGACCTCGCCATCAACCATTTCGTTGTCTACTTCCATTTCGATTGCTTCGGGTAAGACTATCTCAAACGTGCCTGGTAGCCCATCTTCTTGATAGAACTGTCCATCATATGTGTTTGCGTTGAAGTTGTAATCATCATCGTTTGGGGCAGGTAGTTTACCGTGTGGAGATACTTGGTGCACAATAGCCCAACCCTTAAGATCCTCTTTGTCTTGGTTGGCATATGGAGTATAATACACCTGCACGGCCTGTTGAGCCACAATGTAGACATCTTTTCCAGGATAGATGTAATCTTCTCGAATCTCGACTAGCCCAAGATGAGGGGTTCGTCTCGTTGATCGAGGATTAAACCAGTGGCATTTGAACATGATAGGTTTAAGAGGTTTGTCTCCATGAAATGAGAGTTCATAGATTTCCTCAACTCTACCATGATAGTCGAGGCCATCAGTGCCGGGCGTACAAACTCCGCTATTTGTGGTTTTTCGTTTGGGCCGAATCTGCTCGTAACTTGTTATGTGGAAGCGATATCCGTTCACGTCATAGCCGGTAAATGATTTCACCCTAATGTCATAGCCGTTTGCAACCTGTTTCAACTCGTCACTCATGGACGAACCGGTGTGGGCCTGCAAGGTGAAGCATGATAGATCGTTATATTAATCAAACGTACGATCACCTTGGACGATCGAACGTACGAGCTAAATTGGACATTACCTTTTGTTTGAACCAAGAAATAAAATCAGGCCTCCCCGCTCCCGCACCCCGCGAAACAAGGGTGTCTTGTTCATGCGAGGTAGGATCCCTTGATTGATGCCAGAATTCATGAACAAATTCCCTATCCGAACAAGAATCAATGGGGTTGGATGCAGAATAGTGACGGCGTATTGAAACAAGTTCGTTGAGAACTTACTTGATGAACGGCTGCACCTCGGTAAGGTTATTCAACACATATAGCATGATACTATGCCACTCTTCATTTCCCAATAGCTTCAGGGTTGATCCACTTGCTCTGCCGAGTTGGCCTTGGAAAAGGCTGAGGGTCGATTCATTTTCGCCAGCATTGTAACGAGGGAGTGGATTATAATTGCTAGGAAGGTTCGGCTTGTAGTATTGCATTGTGAAGTTTGCCACCTCCTCCCAAAGGCATGCCTCTACAATGGAAGCCTCAATTCTGGCTTTATTTGTACATTTTTTGCGAAGAGTCTTTAGACATCTCTCGATTGGATAGCACCACCGGGCCTGCATGGCCCCCCCCAAACGTGCCTCGGACGGGAGGTGCACAATCAGATGCTACATCGGCAAGAAGAAGCCAGGTGGAAAGATCTTCTCTAGCTTACAGAGCAACACAGGTGCTGCTTTTTCCAAGTCCTGAGCGACGGTCCGAGATATCTCCTTGGCACAAACCTGGCGAAAGAAAAAGCTCAACTCTGCCAGCACTAGCCAAACATGCTCAGGGACATAGCCTCGGACCATCGCCGGAAGAAGCCGCTCAATCCATATGTGGTAGTCATGACTCTTCATCCCGTTGACTCGCAGAGTGCCTAAGTTCACTCCCCTGCTAAGATTCGCTGCATATCCATCTGGGAACAGTAACGTCTGGATCCATTTTAGTACTTCCCTCCTTTGATCGATTTGCAAGACGAAATTGACCTTAGGCCTTTTCTAGTTCTTGTTTCGGCCACTAGGAGGCTGCATCGCTTGATTCGGTCTATCGCACAACGTCGCTAGGTCCACTCTAGCCTTAACATTGTCCTTAGACTTGTCAGTGTCCATGAGAGTTCCCCAAAGTGCCTCGACGATATTCTTTTCAGTGTGCATTATATCAATATTATGTGGCAGAAGAAGGTCATCGAAATAGGGGAGCCTCGTCAAGCCGGACTTATGAGTCCACATATGTTCCTCACCATATCCCACAAAACTATCTTCTTCATTGGGCACGAGAGCATCTATCTGAGCACGAACCTCGGCACCAGTCCTCAAGTGCGGTTTAGGGTCTGTCACTTTGACACCTTTCATAAAGCTCTTAATGTCTTCTCTGAATTCATGGTCTAGAGGGAGGAACTGACGATGCTAGTCGAACGACGAATTCTTGCCACCCTTCTTCAACCAATGAACCTCACAGTTTCCTTGCGTATTGGGCATGGGAACTTCCTGTGAACACACTAGGCGGCAAATAACCCATACGCCAGGAAGTCATGTAGGGAGTAGTGGTACCACCCGTGCATTTTGAAGCTTGTCTTTGTAGCTCGGTCGTATGTCCATACCCCCTTCTCCCAAGCGTGGATCAATTCATCAATCATAGGCTCCATGAACACACCCATATTACTCCCCGGGTGTCCAGGAATTATCAACGACAAGAATACGTTATGCCGTTGAAAGGAGATGCCGGGAGGGAGATTGAGGGGGATAACAAAAATGGGCCAGCATGTGTATGGGGCAGCCATCATTCCATAAGGATTAAACCCATCTGTTGCCAGCGCTGTAACAGAACCGACCAAATCATAAGAACGTAAGTACAAAAACAATCACCGAAGTGATCAAATTCCTGTACTTAAGCTCCCATAATCCCGGTAGTCCGAAAATCACGAAGGATTTCAACCAACTTTCGACATACAAACCAAGACCATAGTGATTCAACACAACACATCATTCGTTACAACATTTCACAAGTAGCATTTGGATTACATCCATCAGAGTTCAAATAAAATATTACAAACCAAGTTCAAATTTGCGGAAGCAACATAGTTTAGTACATAACTTCATAGTTTCAAATACATTGCCAGATCTTAGTCATGTCCCACAGAAGCATCTTCAGGTACGAGAACTAGGAGAGACCGCACCCAATGGTCTAGTCTTCATCCCCAGCCGGGGGAAGACAATACTTGCAGCAACCAAAGTAGAACTGGTCATCTGCAACAGGTGGGAGATAAACCCTGAGTACGAGAAGGTACTCAGCTAGACTTACCTGTCAAAAATAGAAATAAAAGACACCAAGGGTCATGCAAGGCTTATGAGGTGGGCTAGCTGGACACAGTTGCATAAAAGAGCTTATGAATATAGTAACCAATTTAAACTTCGCATCAAGTTTATCATCATTTACCTGTCCACTAGATTTGCACCTGTACTAGAGCACTCACTTATTAGGAGCAAACAATATTAACCATAGCAGGTATAATAAGGCTGTCATCATCATATCATCTTTCAGAACCATTATGTTATTTAGTGTATCTACTTTGGAGATAAGCCCGTCAAGTTCTCACTAACCGGGAGAGACGGTGACTCGAATCGAATTACAACTCAGCTGAGGGGGGTATTCCTAACTCTCACCCTGGCATACTTTGCAAGGGTAGCCGTGGGTCACCTTTGGGACAACTCAAGAACCAAATTCGCAGGTTCGATCAGTGCCAGTGCTCTCAGGGATTACCCTTCTGCCAGGACGATCAGGACTTTTAAATCACCTGCCCTTGGACTCACGCCTACGGCTCCCTTCCGAGGCGTACTTTATACTTATCGACTCCCGACCTGAGGTGAGCTACTCAGTTTCGTGGTCGGTCTTCAGACACGGCCAACTAAGAGAGAGGCATGCGTTCAACATGAACTGGAAAGGCTCCAAGATTTAGTCCTTAAGCGACACAGACAGAGTCACTACAAACCGGCAAGCCTCCGCTCGGTCTTCATTTCAAATTAAGACAGGTTCTTTTCCACGATAGCAAATATAGCCAACCGTGCCAAATGTATATTCCTATATCTCGTAGGTGACCGAAAATCACCTGACTTCTACCGCGTTTAAGCAGGGCTAAGCACTACATGAGCCTGAGCTACATAGGATTCAGGGTATCAACATCTGGACAAGGATTGGATAACCAATGCAGCAAGTGTTTGCATCCAACACCTAACCTTAATGCAACAATATATATATGTAACAATAATACTTTAATTGCATTTCAGAAATTATGAGGCTTAATATGCTCCGGGGCATGCCTTTCACAAAGTTGCACGGACGGTGATCCGGACACTCAACGGCGACCTCGTCAGGCACTTCTCCCGAGGGCTGCACCTCCTGAACCTCCGGTGTTGGCTGCTGCTGCTCCCCGCTCGGTTCCTCGAATTCCAACAGTGTCACACCTTCCGGTACACCTATTGCATGCCGATGCACAAGATAAATATCATGGATGCATAAGGAATAACATGATGCTCATGATGAATGGATCATAGTAAGTGTTTAACGAAACATCACTGGACACTCATTTACCGATTAAGAATAGCCCTATTCAAATCACTTTAAAACATGTATCAAACTTAACTTGAAGAACGAGATCTACTTACCTAACTTGCATAACCTAAGATAAAGATGCTCATCTTCAGTTAAAGGCCTAACACCTAGGAACATTACCACAAGCTTAGGAAATAGTAAAGGCATACTTAAATCAAAGTTAAGGTTTTACATGCAAACGAGTAGTTCCTTAATTCAATCACAACCAGAGTTCTATAAATTCAAATGACTTGCAAGAGGATATTCTGGAAAGCTTATGAAATTCTCTACAATTCATTTATAAACATCAAAGCATGATTCTTATGTTAACCAAATTGAATTCAAGTAAACCTAGAATCTGTCCAGAAATGACAGGTTTACTAAATTAATTATTTAGTGATGATGCAAAAGCATAATTGGACCAAACCAAGTTTACCAACTTGTTGTACATACCAGAGGAACATCAGAAAGTATAGTGCCAACCTCTAAATAAATTATTTAATGTCATTTTCTAAATTATTCTGATGTAAGCACTCCTAAAAGCGAGCCGTGAATTGCGGTCCTCTATCTGAAACAATGGATTTGGGTACACCATGGAGACGTACCACTTGTTGAAAATAAATATCAGCATAATTGTGAGGGTGATAAGTAGACTTGACCAGAATAAAGTGAGCGGATTTAGTTAGACGATCTACGATAACCCAGACGGAATCACAACCCTTTTTGGCAGTGGGTAACCCAACAATGAAATCCATGACAATTTCTTCCCACTTCCAGCCAGGAATAGAGAGTGGCTGCAATAATCCGGGCCTCATGTGAATAGCCTTGACTCTGCAACAGTTATCGCACCTTGCCACGTAGGCTGCGATTTCTTTCTTCATCTTGGTCCACCAATAATACAGCTTGAGATCTTGATACATTTTACTGCTACTAGGATAGATGGACAATCTAGAAGAATGGGCTTCAGCCATTATTTGATTTCTAAGTTCTTTGTCTTTGGGTACTACAAGCCTATCATTAAACCAGAGAATTCCTTTGTCATCGACCCTAAAGTGCTTGGTCTCTTGCTCTTTCATCTTACGCTTGATGTGAAACACACCCACATCAGTCTTCTAGAGTTCGATAATTCTACTTCTAAGAGAGCAATCCACAGTGATATTGTAGAGTACTACAGGATGAAGGAGGTGTGCTAGATGAAAGTCTTCACTAACTAAGGAATTACAATGGGCCTTTCTGCTTAAGGCATCAGCAACCACATTTGCCTTACCAGGATGGTAGTGCACTTGAAGGTTGTAGTCTTTGATCAATTCTAACCATCGTCGTTGACGCATGTTCAACTCGGGTTAAGTAAAGATGTACTTGAGACTTTTATGGTCAGTATAGATGTTGCACACATTACCTAGCAAATAATGTCTCCAAATCTTCAGGGCATGAACAACCGCGGCTAGCTCTAGGTCATGGGTAGGATAATTGACTTCATGTTTTCGAAGCTAGCACGAAGCATAAGCAATGACTCGGCCCTCCTGCATAAGAACACACCCCAAACCGGTGCCACATGCATCACAATAGACATCAAAAGGCTTCTCGATGTCAGGTTGTGCCAATACAGGAGCAGAAGTTAGTAAGGTCCGCAAAGTGTGGAAAGCCTCTTCACACTTCGGAGTCCACACAAACTTCTCATCCTTTAGAAGTAGTTGAGTCATGGGCTTGGTGATTTTTAAGAAATCCGGGATAAAGCGACGATAGTAGCCAGCCAAACCTAGGAAACTTTAGACTTCTGTGACCGTAGTAGGTGCCTTCCACTCTAGGACTTCTTGCACCTTAGTAGGGTCAACCAAAATTCCATCTCTAGATAACACATGATCTAGAAAAGGTATCTTGTTCAACCAGAATTCGCACTTGCTGAACTTAGCATAAAGCTGGTTGTCACGTAATCGAGTTAACACAATTCTCAGATGTTCAGCATGCTCTTCTACATTCTGAGAATATACAAGGATATCATCAATGAACACGATGACAAACTTGTCCAATTCTGGCATGAATACCAAATTCATCAGGTACATAAAGTGTGCCGAAGCATTTGTCAATCCAAAGGACATGACAAGATATTCAAACAAGCCATAACGAGTAGAGAAAGCTATCTTGGGTATATCTTCAGGACGAATTTTGATCTGATGGTAGCCAGACCTCAAATCGATCTTGGAGAATACCTTAGCTTTGGAGAGCTGATCAAACAGAATATCGATGCGAGGAAGAGGGTATTTGTTCTTGATAGTAACAGCATTAAGGGGGTGATAATCCACGCACATGCGTAGAGACTCATCCTTCTTCTTCACAAAGATAGCTGGACAACCCCAAGGAGAAGAACTAGGCCGAATCAAACCTTTCTTTAATAGCTCATTTAACTGACTCTTTAGCTCAGCCAACTCATTGGACGGCATTCTATAGGGCCTTTGAGAAATAGGAGCCATACCCGGAATGAGTTCTATCTTGAATTCTACTTCACGGTCCGGAGGTAATCCAGGCAAGTCATCAGGGAAGACATCTGGAAACTCATAGACAACTGGTATATCTTCAATGGCTTTGGCTAGGGTAGCATTGGCTGTATTGTGGATAGCGATATCACGAGGTAACTACACTAGAAAACCCTTCTTATCCATAGGATCCCTCAACATTACCACACGGGTTGATGTATCGATCAACACTCCATTCCCGCTCATCCACTTCATCCCTAGGATTACATCGATTCCTACCCCCGGCAAAACTACAAGATCCGTAAGGAACTCTCGATCCCTAATCTCAATCTTTACATCTTTAACTACTTGGTTAGTCATGATATTATTTCTAGCAGCACTAATACAATAACCACCCTTGACAATCGTAATCACATTCATCTTATGCTTAGATGCAAAAGTAGAACTCACAAAGGAATGCGAAGCACCCGAATCAAAGAGCACAACTGCAGGGTGATCATTAACAAGGAACTTACCAGCGGTGACCACTTCACCAGCAGGAATTTCCTCCACAGTAGTGTAGTGAACACTCCCCTGACGGACGTTTCCTTGAGCATTCTTGGGAGGATAGGGACAAGTACTAGCCCAGTGACCAGGCTTGTTACAGTTCCAACATGGCCTGTTTGCTAGCGGAACATTGGAGCTACCCTGCCTAGAGGTATTCTTTGGCAAGGAAACTGTGTACCCCTTGCGGAAACCAGTTTTAGCTTGATTCTTCTTCTGAGGTGGGCGGTACCGGACATTAGCATTGGGTGGATGATATTGAGTTTTGAATACCACTGGTGCTTTAGACTGAGAAGCACCTGCCTCAAAGTTTCTTTTACGGGTCTTGGAAGCAGCATATACCTTATCATTATTCTCCTGAGTCAGGGTGTCACTGATAAACTCATTGAAGGTGACACACTTGCAGTTGCCCATAGACTTCATCAGTTTAGGGGAAAGTCCCCTCTTGAAACTAGCTATCCTTTTGGCGTCAGTATCAATGAACTCGGGAGCATACCTCGCCAGGTTGTTAAATGCCTGGAGATATTCAGTAAGACTCTTGTTGCCTTGAGTTAGCTTCATGAACTCGGTATGCTTAATGGCCATGAGACAAGGAGGGATAAAATGTCCCCTGAAAGCTTCCTAGAACTGGTCCCAAACTACCTCAACATTTGCAGGGAAGGTGGTCCTGTGATGGGTCCACCAGATGCCTGCAGGGCCTTGGAGCTGGTGTCCTGCATACGAGGCCTTCATACCTTCGGTCAAACGGAGCAATCCAAACCTTTGCTCTATCATAATCAACCATTCATCAGCTTGTAATGGTTCTTCTGCCTCTCTAAAGATAGGAGGCTTTGTGTCCATGAAGTCCTTAAAGCTACTATACTGGTTCAGCTCGGGTCCCTGGCGGACATGTCGGTCATCACGGTTAGCCAGTTGGCGCATAGCCTCAGCTAGCATGCGCTGACTTTTGACGACTGTCTACATTAGCTCAGCTGGTGTGGGCGGTGGAGGAGGTGGTTGTTCCTCATCTCCAAGGCTACGACCGCGACGAAGATTATAAGCCATCTGCAAAATGTATAGCCAATGAGCACTGACAATGTGGAAATTTTGTAGATGAATTGTATAATTATGCCAAGCTAACTCCAATGGAGAAAATGAATTTATACTATCAACAGAGGCACAATCATCCATCACAATCACACAACTCATCAAGCGCATCGATTGACACATTAATGCGATGAACTTAACCAACAATGAGATCGATAGACCGCTCAGACGGAAATTATCAAAGGCTCACATACGTGGAGCATAACACGTTTGATAGGTTACATCCAAGCCATAGAGGTTCCAAACTGACATCAAAGATAACTTAAGGTTCGATATTACATCCCAACGATTAACTTATTACAAGCTACTCGTTCATGCATGAGGATCAACAACAGACTAGCTCTAGCGCATTAGCTAAGTAGTAAGCTAAACTACGCATCGTCCTCAGAGTCAGTGTCGAAGATCTCTCCTCCATCTTCATCACTAGCAGGTTCTAACTCCTCATCTTCCTCCTCATCCGGTGGAACGTCCTCAGGTCCATTAATCTCAATGTCATCATCATCCTCAGCCATGATGACACCAGAGCCCATCTCATCCTCATCATCAGGGGGTAGGAGAGGGTGAAGCTGATTATGTAACAGGTGAACCTCCTCATGGAGATGGTCATTGTACTCTTCTGCAACTACCAACTGCTGCTCTAGCTCCACCTGTCGCGCTCTCAACACATTCTCTTCGTGCCAGGCTTCATTCCGCTGGTTCAGCACATGAATCAACATGCGCTCACAGTTGCGGTGAGCAACTGTCAACCTTTGAACCTCCAGGGTTTCTTGATCCCGTTCCTGTGTTACTTGCTCCAAACGGTGCTGAGCCGCACTCCTCTCAGCAGTCACCCGGGCTAGCTCTGCCCTCAGCCTTTCCGCCTCAGTAGGCTCCGGATGGGGCTCACGAGGAGCTAACCGGTGACGAGGCGCCCTGCCTCTGGTGGACTTGCGAGCAGTGCGTTTCTTGCACGCCATCTGTAGCAAAAAGTTGCAATGTAAGGGGAGAATCATTTAAGGGATACGAAATTTAATTAGTCGAGACCATCAATTTTAAAGGAGGGAGTAATGCAAAAATGCTATGTATGCTTGAACATGATGCATGCACGATCCGTACGTCCTCACAAACCTAGAAAAATTTATAGGCTAGTGAAATATATGGTGGCATACATACGTTCTCTCGTATATGGTAGCTAGTCGATCTACAACGATACGTTGTTAGTGTACCTACAGAAAATTTCATTTCAGCCCAATAATTTCCCAAAAAGACATGTAAAGTAAGCAGTAAACTAAATACTTTCGTACATACATCCCCCGATGTATATACTCTAGTATCATAGCTACCCGACAGAGATACCCACACTTAAGTACTCTCATAGATACATGATCGAACATGTAAGTATGCGAGCAACCACAACTACTCTCCCCTAGACCGATGGTTGGACGGTCATGCTCTCACAACTCCCACTTACCAGAGCGTAGAGGTATTTTGATCCATACATTACCACCCGAGCGGATGGCATCCATACAATAGCACGCCGTATGGACAACAAAACAGAAACAAGTAGGAACCCCCAAGTTAGTACTTTAATAAGCCACCTAAGAGTCCTTATTTGGGCATAAGGGATATGACCACTGGCAATACTTAGTATTTAATTTAGAATTTTCACAAATGCTTTTGTTTTAAATACACAATGACATGTTTAGTGTCGAATCTTGCTCGGATGCCAGCTGTAACAGAACCAACCAAATCACAAGAACGTAAGTACAAAAACAATCATCAAAGTGATCAAATTCCTGTACTTAAGCTCCCATAATCCCGGTAGTCCGGAAATCACGAAGGATTTCAACCAACTTTCGACATACAAACCAAGACCATAGTGATTCAACACAACACATCATTCGTTACAACATTTCACAAGTAGCATTCGGATTACATCCATCAGAGTTCAAATAAAATATTACAAACCAAGTTCAAATTTGCGGAAGCAACATAGTTTAGTACATAACTTCATAGTTTCAAATACATTGCCAGATCTTAGTCATGTCCCACAAAAGCATCTTCAGGTACGAGAACTAGGAGAGACCGCGCCCAACGGTCTAGTCTTCATCCCCAGCCGGGAGAAGACAATACTTGCAGCAACCAAAGTAGAACTGGTCATCTACAACAGGTGGGAGATAAACCCTAAGTATGAGAAGGTACTCAGCTAGACTTACCCGTCAAAAACAGAAATAAAAGACACCAAGGGTCATACAAGGCTTATGAGGTGGGCTAGCTGGACACAGTTGCATAAAAGAGCTTATGAATATAGTAACTAATTTAAACTTCGCATCAAGTTTGTCATCATTTACCTGTCCACTAGATTTGCACCTGTACTAGAGCACTCACTTATTAGGAGCAAACAATATTAACCATAGCAGGTATAACAAGGCTGTCATCATCATATCATCTTTCAGAACCATTATGTTAGTTAGTGTATCTACTTTGGAGATAAGCCCGTCAAGTTCTCACTAACCGGGAGAGACGGCGACTCGAATCGAATTACAACTCAGCTGAGGGGGTATTCCTAACTCTCACCCTGGCATACTTTGCAAGGGTAGCCGTGGGTCACCTTTGGGACAACTCAGGAACCAAATTTGTGGGTTCGATCAGCACCAGCGCTCTCAGGGATTACACTTCTGCCAGGACGATCAGGACTTTTAAATCACCTGCCCTTGGACTCACGCCTACAGCTCCCTTCCGAGGCGTACTTTATACTTATCGACTCCCGGCCTGAGGTGAGCTACTCGGCTTCGTGGTCGGTCTTTAGACACGACCAACTAAGAGAGAGGCATGCGTTCAACATGAACAGGAAAGGCTCCAAGATTCAGTCCTTAAGCGACACAGACGAAGTCACTACAAACCGGCAAGCCTCCGCCTGGTCTTCATTTCAAATTAAGACAGGTTCTTTTCCACGATAGCAAATATAGCCAACCGTGCCATATGTATATTCCTATATCTCGCAGTTGACCGAAAATCACCTGACTTCTACCGCGTTTAAGCAGGGCTAAGTACTACATGAGCCTGAGCTACATAGGATTCAGGGTATCAACATCTGGACAAGGATTGGATAACCAATGCAGCAAGTGTTTGCATCCAACACCTAAACTTAATGCAACAATATATATATGTAACAATAATACTTTAACTGCATTTCGGAAATTAGGAGGCTTAATATGCTCCAGGGCTTGCCTTTCACAAAGTTGCACGGACGGTGATCCGAGCACTCAACGGCGACCTCGTCAGGCACTTCTCCCGAGGGCTGCACCTCCTGAACCTCCGGTGTTGGCTGCTGCTGCTCCCCGCTCGGTTCCTCGAATTCCAACAGTGTCACACCTTCCGGTACACCTATTGCATGCCGATGCACAAGATAAATATCATGGATGCATAAGGAATGACATGATGCTCATGATGAATGGATCACAGTAAGTGTTTAACGAAACATCACTGGACACTCGTTTACCGATTAAGAATAGCCCTATTCAAATCACTTTAAAACATGTATCTAACTTAACTTGAAGAACGAGATCTACTTACCTAACTTGCATAACCTAAGATAAAGATGCTCATCTTCAGTTAAAGGCCTAACACCTAGGAACATTACCACAAGCTTAGGAAATAGTAAAGGCATACTTAAATCAAAGTTAAGGTTTTACATGCAAATGAGTAGTTCCTTAATTCAATCACAACCAGAGTTCTATAAATTCAAATGACTTGCAAGAGGATATTCTGGAAAGCTTATGAAATTCTCTACAATTCATTTATAAACATCAAAGCATGATTCTTATGTTAACCAAATTGAATTCAAGTAAACCTAGAATCTGTCCAGAAATGACAGGTTTACTAAATTAATTATTTAGTGATGATGCAAAAGCATAATTGGACCAAACCAAGTTTACCAACTTGTTGTACATACCAGAGGAACATCAGAAAGTATAGTGCCAACCTCTAAATAAATTATTTAATGTCATTTTCTAATTTATTTAGTTAATTAGGTGATTAAAGCAACATATAGTAAAACTATTCAGAAAAATCTACAAAAATTACAGTGGCTATCTAATGCTTCACATAGACTACCATCAAAATTTCAAAGCAATTGGTCAAGCAGAACTTGCTGTATCAAAAATAACAGATGGCAGGGCTATTTTTAGCATAATTAGGAAACCCTAATGAAACGTGTCAAGCAACAGATTTCACATTTTTCCTAGCATCATTCTAGCATAAGAATAGCACTCACCAAATTTTACCTTTGCTGGATCTATAGAAAAATTATGAAAATTCACACAAGATCCATCCATGCAAACAAGAGAATTTCCTAACTCCTACATACAATGTCCAAAATGTATGAAATTTAACTGCAAGCTATTCATAATATGAGCAGTACACCATAACAATTTCATGCCATTTGGAGCTACATAGAAAAAGATATAATTACCCCTATTTCCTTCATGATTAAACGAGATAATTAGCAACTCCATTTTTCATAACAGAACATGGCATAAATTATATTTTTAATATAAACTAGACATTATCATGAACTCAACAAAATTGGAACCACAACATTTGGATCTATCAACTAAGAGATACACATTTTTAAATATGTACTCAAATCTGTGAAAAAGAATAAAACAAAACAAATTTGAAACCCTAACCCTACTGCTGGGCCGGCCCGAAAGAACACGGCGGCCCACAACGCATGCGCCCGCAAACGCCAGCGCGGCCCAGAAGCAGCGCGGCCCACGCCGGTTCCCGTCTGAGTTCGACGACTGACGAGCGGGTCCCGCAAGACAGAGAGACAGGCAGGGAAGGAAGAAGGGACGACGGCGTAGCTTGTCGCCGGTGACAACTCCGGCGAGGCCATTGGTGTCAATGTGTTTGTCTCACCCGTGCGCACCTAGAGGTGCCATCAATTTCAGCTATTACCGTAGCTAGAGGAAATGGCGACGGCCATGGCGGCGCACGGCCACGGGTTGGCCGGCTCCGGCGAGGCCCGACCCTGTAGGGTGCGGCTAAGCTCGGTACGAGCTTCCGAAGTTCACTACCAAGCTAACCAAGCAAAGAGGAGGGGATGGGAAGGCCGCGGTGGCAGTTGGCCACGTGGAGCGCCAATTCCGGCGAGGTCCCGCCTTGGCGGCGGTGGAGGAAATGGCGAATACACCCTTACCAAGCCCCAACCGACACGAATGAAAGGTGGAGGAGGTGGAGAAGAGCACGGCGAAGCTACGAACGAGCTGGCCGACACGTTTTTGCGGTGGCGCGCGAGCACGAGCTTGTCGGAGTCACGGCGGCTGTTGCTGCGGAGCTACGGGCGAGCGGAGGAAGCCGAGGAATGGAATCAGAACTGACGAGCTGGTTGGCAGGCGCGCGAGGTGTTGCTCAAGTCGTGGCCGGCCGTGCCAGGGCGTCCACGGCGCGTGGCAGCATGAGCAGGAGACCGGCGACGAGTGTCACCCACGCGGCGCTCGTTGTCTGATGGCTGTCAGCTACTGTAGCTCGTATTCAGATAACTTGAACAGCTTGACAGTGCAACTTCAACGCGTTAAAACGGCTAAACCGTTGATCCAACGCAGAAACTGTGTACATGAAAATTGTAGGCCTACCTTCCATCTCCAACTTCTATTTAAGGATCATCGTCTAATTCACCATGGATCAGAAGTTACATCAAGCCAAAGTTGGCTTGATCCAACTGAAACTGGACTTATGACTTAGCAAATTTTCTAAGTGTGAATTCAGCATGGAAATATGACTTGTGGGCCTTGTTTGAACGTGTTCTAGCCATTTTCATGAGATGGTCATATTGAGACTTTTGTTCCTTGATAAATTGGCTACAACTTTGGTAATGGGTGCATAGCCATGCAAGGTCTCTAGGTTGGTCTTTTGAATCAGTCAAACAGTGGTACTTTATAGGTCATTCTAAGTCAAACCTCCACTAGAGGGCATTTTAGTCATTTTGCTCCACATGAACAATGTCCCATCAATTACTCTAAGTGTAGTTAAGGTGTATTAGACCATAATCAACCACTTTACACAAGTGCTATACCAACTTCTAATGATCACATGTGATGAAGCAACAAAACAATCAATTTCACTCAAATGTTGCAATTCCATGTTTCACATGTTTCATGCCTTTATTGCAATTTTAACTTGCCACATTCCTACCATGTTGCCATGTTTCAAGGTATGAGAAACTCATGTTGCATTCACATGTTTCACTACTACCATTTACAAGCAACCAAGTATGAAACAAACATAATTGCGAATGTTGCATACGCATGTTTCAGTGACAATGGCATGATGAGATAGATGATGCACATGATTATGAAATGAAATGCAAATTTTGTGGAAGCCAAACACCTAGGGTGTTACAGCGCGACACGTACATTACGGGCCTTAGCTGCTTTATCACGATGTTTGTCATTGAAGTACGTCCATGCTTCAGCATCAGACGGATGTACCATCTTCCCAGGATTGTACCGTTTGCCATCTTTGTGCCATGTCATCTGTTTCATGGATTCCTCAATCATGAATAGCCGTTGGATCCTCGGTGGGAAAGGAAGGTGCTGTAGCACTCTCGCGGGGATCGGAAGCTGCTTTTTCTGACCATCACCAGAGTCTACCTCCAGGTACCTAGAGGATTTACACTTCCGATAGTAATTTGCGTCCTTGTGTTCTTTCCTAAATAGTACGCACCCCTTCGGACAAACATGTATCTTGTCATACGGCATCTTAAGCATACGAAGGAGTTTCTCTGCCTCGTACAAGTTCGTCGGCAAAGTGTGCTTCTCCGGTAGCATGGTGCCAAACACGGCCAACATCTTATCAAAGCCTTCTCGACTCAGGTTTAACTCGGCCTTCAACCCCATTACGCGTCCAACCGCATCCAGCTGAGAAATCGTTGTACGCTTGTGAAGGGGTTTCTGTGCCGAGTGCAACATTTTGTAGAAGTCCTTTGCGGATTCCTCCATCTCCTCCTTCTCACATCGTTCAGCGAAGATGAGCTTGGTGGGTGTCATCTAGCATGTCTGCTACCCCAGCATCATCATCAAAAGCCTCGAGGCGTGCTCTCACCACCTCCCGCTCTTATACGATCTGCTTCACCATGGTAGATCCACTGCTGATAGCCAGGCGTATAACCATTGAACACAAGATGTCTACCCATGGTCTTCTCGTCTACCTTTCTCCTATTGTCACATTTGCTGTAGGGACACCAAACTAGAGAATGTCCTCCTGCTCCTAGGCCAAATGCATGTTTCAAGAAACGATCTGTTCCCTTCACCCATTCATAGTCGTAGTCACTGCCGCTTCTCCAGCCCATGTACATCCATCGACGGTCCTCCATCCTTTAACATTTACATCACAGAGTATTGTGACCATCAATTGTATCTATGCGGTGTTCCTAATGTCTAATAGGTGAGGATAGGTCCTAATCCCACCCGTGGATGCGTAGATGATGTCAGTTTCCAGGCTCCGCTCCTCTCCGAGACAGAATTTCGGCAGCACCTCCCCGCTGTTCTCCCGATACACGTCCTGCCAGGGAGAGTGTGTATCCGGAGAACAACAGGGAAGAGCTGCCAAAACTCGATCTCGGACCAGAGCAGACCATGGAAACTAACCCATCTACGCATCCGCGGGCTGTCCAAAAAACGTGGACAATCCGAACAGATACGGTCGTAGATATGCAAAGATCCGCATACCTACGACCGTATCTCTTTTGGGACGGGAGACGCCTAACTGGGTTTACACGATCTAAGACATATGACGGGAGGAGGGGCTTATTTATACCTTAGGGTGGCGGTGGAGTTAGGCTAGCGGGGCAGTGGCGAGTCGGGGCAAGTGATGAGGCGATGTTGGCAGGCAGACCCACAACGCCGACGAAGAGGATCGAGGTCGCCGAGTCCCCTCTGACGTGCTCTTCTCTACAAAAGAAGAAACACAATACTATAAGTTGAAAATTTCGGCAGAACCTCCCCTATACGGGGAGGTTTCCAAAACCTGTAAGAAAAACCGGCACGATGGCCGACAACCACATATCAAGGGAACAAATACGGCCACGATGGCCGATAGCCAGATATATATTAATCCACCACCAACACACCACCACCTCCACCACCACGACCACACCGCCACCACCACGACCACGACCACACCACGACATCCACCACAACGACCACACCACCACCACCTCAACGAACACACTTACCATCCTTCTCCACATCCACCTCCACCTACACCTCGACCATTGCACGCCACCACCACCTCGACCTCCACCTAGACCTCCTCCTTCACCAGCATGTACACCATGAAGCGAGGGAAGGGCATACCTGGACGTCGGAGGGACGTCGGAGGCCGCGGACGGGGCGGCGTCAAGGGGCCGGGGCGGGGCACCTCGAAACGGGGCGGGCACGGCGGACAGCGTGGACGGGGTTGGCGGGTGGCGCGGGGTCCTCCTCCTTCTCCGGTGGCCGGCGGATGGCGCGGAGGTTCTCCTCCTCCTCGGGGCGGGCCGGCCGGCGGGCGTGGACGGGTGGCGCGGTCGGGGCGGGGCACCTCCGGCGGGTTCAGGCGAGCGGCGGGGTGGGGCTCCTCCGGTGGCCTGCTCCTCCTCCCTCCTCCTCTGGTGGCCGGGGGCCGGGGGCGCGCGGGTGGCGGTGGCGGCCGGGCGTGGGCCGGCGCGGGGCGGCGCGGTGGTGGGCGGCGGGCGCGCGGCGGCCGGCCGCGCTACGGCAGGGGCCGGGGCAGCCGGCGCGCTGCGGCGGGCCGGGAGCGCG
>NW_027097658.1:0-26983 GCF_019320115.1 Miscanthus floridulus | reverse complement strand
ATTGTATTTTTCTTGGTGGCTCTCTCATTGCTTGGAAGACAAAGAAGCAGACCGCGGTTCTCGTTCGAGTGCAGAGGCCGAGTTGCGAGCTATAGCTCTTGCATAGCAGATGTTACTTGGCTTCGATGGTTACTTGAGGATTTCGGTTTCAGTTTCTATGCCCACTCCTCTTCTGTCTGACAGTACCAGTGCTATCAATACTGCTCGTGATCCTATGAAGCATGAGCTCACCAAGCATATTGGAGTTGATGCATATTACACGCGGCTCAGGTGCAGGATGATGTCATGCTCTTCGCTATCTTGCAGTTTTCTTAGCAGTATAATGGAGTAACCTTTATTCCGGCACTTGAGCTAGGTAGCCATCAACTGCTCAGTCACACGATTAGGGCCCCGTTTAGATCTAAAATTTTTTGGATTTTTGGCTACTGCAGCACTTTTGTTTGTATTTGGCAATTATGTCTAATTATGGACGTTCAAATTTCGTCTCGCGATTTCTCACCCAACTGTGCATTAATTTTTTTCATCTACATTTAGTACTCTATGCATGTGCCGCGAGATTCGATGTGACGGGTACGGTAAAATTTTTTGGAATCTAAATAGGCCCTAGCAGATCACCAAGAACCGTCGCTTTCAATGGTCCTGCTGAGCACACTTTACTGCATAGACCCACATAAACATGATAGTCTAAAGAAAACCAGACACAGAAAGTATTGAATTATGTAGGTTGTGTACATACATCGAAAGGTGCCGATCGAAGCCGGAATTGTTTCTGATCCGGTCATTGTTCCAGGGCCAAATGCGACGTGAACTTGTTTTTGCTTTCGTGGTCTGTTCCCACACAAAAACGGCAACGAAAACAGGTTACAGGTCTATTAATGTATTTCCCGCGTCATTTTAAAATTGTCACGTTCACTTGGCATACCTCAACAACCTTACCTGGACAATGCATCACCATCATCACTACAAGAACAGAGGAGGGAGGCGATGTCGTTAGGACCTGTGGCACGGGGAGCCATCTTTGCTAGCTGCGTCAATCATCGTCATTAGCACGGTCAATCTCCGTTGCGATGGCAGCAGGTCCGCCGATGATCTCTCACTTGACGACTACGGCGAGGACGACAACGGTGACTCATCCTCCTCCTTCACCTTCCGGCCGGAGACGAGTTCACCCGGTCTGGTCTTCTTCGGGTTCTACGACGACAAGTACCCGGACGCCGAGGAGATCATCTCGTCCACGGTGCGGAAGCTCTACCACGCGGACCCCAACGTCGCCGCCGCGCTCGTCCGTCTTCTTCCACGACTGCTTCATCCACGTACGTCGAAACAAACAAACTCCATGTCGTCCTGCTCTCATCTCATCTTCCCTGCGACGCTCACACGCGCACACACCAACGCTGTCTTCTCTCTGTACGAGCGTACGTGCAGGGCTGCGACGCTCGCACTGCTTGACCGCGTCGACGGCCGGAAATCAGAGCGTCGACGCCGGGCCGAACCAGTCGGTGCGAGGCATGGGCGCGTCGAGGCCATCAAACAGAGAGTGGAGAAGGCGTGCCCGGGGACCGTCTCCTCTGCGCGGACATCCTGGCCCTCGCCGCGCGGGACAGCCTCGTCCTTGTCGGCGGGCCAACCTACCCGGTGCTCACGGGCCGCCGCCACGCGCGCAGAGCTTCTCTACCACGACGCGTCTGGCCGGGAGCATCCGCCGCCGAACGCCACCTACGCCATGACGCTCGCCGCGTTCGCGCGCCGCGGCAGTTCACGGAGCCTGAGACCGTCGCGCTCTTAGGTTCGTTCGTCGTCGATCTCATCAACCTTGCCTGCCCGATTTTGAGCTGCTGCTGAACTCCCTGTGATGCAAAAACCAGTCTTGCTATCTGCAGGAGCCCACAGAATCGGGAGGGTGCGGTGCATGTCTTCGCGGACAGGATCTACGACTTCGCCGGCACCGGTGCGCCCAACGACTCCATCGACCCGGACATGGTCGGCGAGAAGCGCGCGGGTGTGCGGCGGCGGCGGCGGTGGCGGTGATGGCGATGGCAACGACGGCTCGGCGGCGATGGAGATGGGGTACTACAGGCAGGGCCGGGAGGTGGGCTTCGGCGCGCACTACTACGCCAAGCTGCTGGAGGGCGGGGGCATCCTGCGCGCCGACCAGCAGCTCACCGCGGGGAGCACCGTGCGGTGGGTGTGCGTGTACGCGTCCAGAGCGCGCAGCGAGGAGGTGTTCCGCGAGGACTTTGCGCATGCCATGGTTAAGCTGTCGGCGCTCGCGCCGCTCACGGGGTCGGCCGGGCAGGTACGGATTAGCTGCTCCAAGCCCATCCAAGGACAACTGAACCATAACAAAGGGGGTAGTGTTTATGCATGACACTTTATTATGGTGGCAGTGTATCAGAATTTGTACATCTTTCTTTAGGAGAAATATAACTTTTTTAAATTTAGTGAAACATATAAAATACTAATATTTATGATACATAATACTCCCTCCATATTAAAAATGAAGTCGTTTTGGACAGCGACACGGTCTCCAAAACATAACTTTGACTAGTTATTTTTATAAAGATATTTATCAAAAAGTGATATATGTCAATTTTTGTGAAAGTATTTTTCAAAAACAAATCTATGCATATGGTTTTTTTCTATTTTCAAACTCAACAACTTAAAAGTTATTCATGATTTATATTCCCAATGTTTGACCCAAGTCTTGTCCAAAAACGACTTTATTTTTTAGTATGGAGGGAATAAATATTACTAGATTAATATTTGAATGTATTTTATAATAATATATTAGAAGATATAGATGTTGATAATATTTTCTATAATCTTGTTAAATCTAAAAATGACTTTTTTTAAAAAAAACAAGATGTGCAGTTATTTATAAACAGACTAGGCTACATTGTATGGTAATCTTTTCCTTCTGAACGGTGTTCTTTTAGAAAATCAAAATACTACTTTATGGTGGCATGATTCACTACCGGACAGAGCATCTTTGCCGAGAGCCTGAGGATTGCCGAGGGAAAATGCTCGGGCACTCGGCAAAGAGTCTTTGCCGAGGGCCTGATCCTCGGCAAAGAACAGCCCTCGGCAAAGACTCTTTGACGAGTGCTAGACCCTCGGCACAGACAAGCACACGGCAACAATAATTATTTGCCGAGGGCTAAGCCCTCGGCAACAAGACCGGGCCCTCGGCAACACCGCCCTGCCACGACGTTCATCCCCTGCCGTTCAATCTTTGCCGAGGGCATCACGTTAGGCCCTCGACAAAGACTTTTAACCGTTTTGAAAATTTTCTTTTAAAAAATTCTTTGCCGAATGCCCCTGGACCAGCACTCAGCAAGACAGTCTTTGCCGAGTGCCAAGCTGGCACTCGGCAAATTTTCAAATTTTTTTTATTTTTTTGACCCTAAGTTTTTTGTTGGATCCGCCTACATTGTTTACAACTTTATGTTCAAATTTTGTGCTTTTTCTAGTTTTTTTGTTATATTTGGTTGATTAATTTGATTATGTTGAATTTTTATATATAATTCAAATTTGAACTGCAAGTGCATGGAATATTGTAATCTAGTGCTTCGAAAAATGTTATTCATGGTATTTGGTGTATGTTGAGTCTCTATCCACGAACTCGCATCAAATTTCGCGCATCTTCTTCACGTAACATGACGAGCCACTTGCCGAAAAAGTGTTTTAAAATTATATAAAGTCCATACGAAGTCTGAAAATCACGAAACTTGTCGAGGTGTCATGTTATCGCATGTGTAGGCTATGGTAAAAAATTGAGAATGTTTTGAGCAAGTTGCGACGTCAGATAGTGGGTTTTATGCATCTGACGTCGCAAGTTGCTCGAAACATTCTCAATTTTTTACCATAACCTACACATGCGATAACATGACACCTCAACAAGTTTCGTAATTTTCGGACTTCGTATGGACTTTATATAATTTTAAAACACTTTTTCAGCAAGTGGCTCGTCATGTTACGTGAAGAAGATGCGCGAAATTTGATGTGAGTTCGTGGATAGACTCAACATACACCAAATACCATGAATACCATTTTTTGAATGACCAAATTCCATTATTTCATGTACATGCAGTTCAAATTTGAAATAGTCGAAAAAATCCAACGAAACAAAACTAATTAAGGAAATAAAGTAAAAAAACTAAAAATTGTCCCAAATTTTGAAATGGAGGTTTAATTACTGTAGCAAGGCCCCAGAAAAAAATGGGGCGAAAAAAACAAAAAAATAATAATTTGTTGGCACTCGGCAAAGAAGCCTTTGCCGAGCGCCAGGTCACAGGGCGCTCCGCAAAGAATTTTAAAAATAAAAAATAAAAAATAAAAAAACCTTTGCCGAGTGCCGTTGGGCCTGGCACTCGGCAAATCTTTTAACCTAAAGGCCCAGAATGGGCCGGCCCAACCCCAACCCCTCCTCACTCGTCTCCCACCCGCCCCCGCGTCGTCGCGCCGCCGCCGTCCTCGCGCCCCCGTCCCATGCCCCGGTGGCCTCACGCCCCCGTCCCGCGCCCCGGCGGACCCGTGCCCCCGCCCCGACGGCCCCACGCTCGCGCCCCGGCGGCCACGCGCCCGCGCCCCCGCCCCGACGGCCCCGCGCCCCGGGTCCCTGGCCGCCGCCACGAGCTCGCCGGCGCCCTAGGCTCCGAGCTCCCCGGGGACAGCGACCCGGCCGGCCTCGAGCTCCCTCGCCGGCCCCGAGCTCCACCAGCCCCGCTGTGCCCTACGGCCGGCCAGCAGAGGGAGAAGGAGAGGAGCAAGAGGAAGAAAGAGAAGGGGGAGGAGGAAGAGGAAGAAAGAGAAGGGGAGGAGGAATAAGAGGAAGGTGCCGACCCGACCGTCCGTCGATCCTCGCGCCGTTCCGACCGCCCATTGATCCTCGCGCTGCTACGGTCATCCCCGCTATCATCGCCGGCCCTCGCTCTTGCCGTTCTTGCCACCAAGGTAAGCCCTACCCTTGTAGTGTTAGTAGTAGTAGTAGTTAGTAGTGTTAGTAGTAGTTAGTTGTAGTGTTAGTTGTAGTAGTTAGTAGTGTTAGTTGTAGGGTTAGTAGTGTTAGTTGTAGGGTTAGTAGTAGTAGTAGTTAGTAAATAGTAGTAGTTAGTAAGTAGTAGTGGTTGTTAGTAGTAGTTAGTAGTGTTAGTTGTAGGCTTAGTAGTAGTAGTAGTTAGTAAATAGTAGTAGTTAGTAAGTAGTAGTGGTTAGTAGTAGTAGTTGTTAATAGTTAAGTAGTTCTTAGTATTAGTACTGTTAGTAGTTAAGTAGTTGTTAGTAGTAGTGTTAGTAGTAGTTGTAGGGTTAGTAGTAATTGTTGTTGTACTACTTCAATACTTTTATCGGCATGGAAAGAGAACTAAAGTACGTGGCTCCTCTTGATATATTAGTGGTTGTTGGCCTTCATGCCCATGTTTGGTATATATGTGGTTGTTGGCCTTTGTGCCATGTTTTTTGTAGGTTTTGGGAACCTCCCCGTGTAGGGGAGGTGCTATCAAAATTTTGAGTCACACTAACCATTTTTGCCCTTTTTTGCAGGAGGACCTGTGGGAGGGACTCGGCGACCTCGATCGTCTTCGTCGACGCTGCGGGTCTTCCTGCACCGCGTCGACTCGCCACTGCACCGACTCTCCACCGCCCCGCTACCCTGACCTCACCGGCACCCTAGGTATAACCCCTCTATCCGTATGTGGTCTTTGGTTGTGTAACCTAGTTAGGTGTCTCCCATCTGAAAGAGATACGGTTGGAGGTATACAGATCTTTGTATATCTACGACCGTATCTATTTCGGATTGTCCATGTTTTTTGGACAGCCCACGGATGCGTAGATGGGTTAGTTTCCATGGTCCGCTCTAGTCTGAGATGGTGTTTCGGCATCACCCCTGTTGTTCTCTGGATACACACTCTGCCTTGCAGGACGTGCATCGGCAGAATAGTGGGGAGGTGCTACCGAAATTCTATCTCGGATAGGGAGCGGAGCATGGAAACTAACCTCATCTACGCATCCACAGGTGGGATTAGGACCTATCCTCACCTATTAGAGAGTAGGAACACCATGTAGATGCAATTGATGGTTACATTACTATGTGCTGTATATGTGGAAGGATGGAAGACCGTCAGTGGATGTACACGGGCCAGAGAAGCAGAAGTGACTTTGACATTGAGTGGGTGAATGGGACAGATGCTTTCTTGGAACATGCATGGAGCTCGGGTGTAGCTAAAGGACATTCTAAACTTTGGTGTCCCTATAGCAAATGTGACAACAATAGAAGGGTAGACAAGGTGACCATGGGTAAACATCTTGTGTACAATGGTTATACGGCTGGCTACCACCGGTGGATCCACCATGGTGAAGCAGATCATATAAGAGCGGAGGTGGTGAGACCATGCCTCGAGGCTTTTGATGATGATGCCGGAGTAGCAGACATGCTAGATGACACTCACCAAGCTCACTTCGCAGAAGGACGTGAGAAGGAGGAGATGGAGGAAGCCGCTAAGGCCTTCTACGAAATGTTAGACTCGGCACAGAAACCCCTTCATGAGAGTACAACGGTTTCTCAGCTGGATGCCATTGGACGTGTTATGGGGTCAAAGGTCGAGTTAAATCTGAGTCATGAAGGCTTTGATAAGATGTTGGCCGTGTTTGGCAGCATGCTACCGGAGAAGCACATTCTGCTGAAGAACTTGCACGAGTCATAGAAACTACTTTGTATGCTTAAGATGCCATATGACAAGATACATGTTTGTCCGAAGGGGTGCGTCTTATTTAGGAAAGATCACAAGGATGCAAAGTACTATCCGAAGTGTAAATCCTCAAGGTACCTGGAGGTAGACTCTAGAGATGGCCAGAAGAGGCAGCTTACGATCCCCACGAAAGTCCTACGACACCATCTGTTTGTGCCAAGGATCCAATGGCTTTTTATGACCGAGGAATCTGCGAAATAGATGACATGGCATAAAGAAGGTGTATGGTACAAGCCATGGACAATGGTGCATCCGTCCGATGCCGAAGTATGGACGTACTTTAATGACAAACATCCTGACAAAGCAGCTGAGGCTCGTAATGTACGTGTCACGCTGGCAACAGATGGGTTCAATCCTTATGGACAGTTGTCTGCCCCATACACATGTTGGCCCATGTTTGTTATCCCCCTAAATCTCCCCCCCCGACATCTCCTTTCAACGACATAACGTCTTCTTATCATTGATAATTCCTAGACACCCGGGGAGTAATATAGGTGTGTACATGGAGCCTATGATTGATGAATTGATCGACACTTGGGAGAAGGGGGTATGGACATACGACTGAGCTACAAAATCATCCTTCAAGATGCATGTTTGGTACCACTACTCCCTGCATGACTTCCTGGCGTATGGGTTATTCACCGACTGGTATGTCCACGGGAAGTTCCCATGCCCAATATGCAAGGAAGCTGTGAGGTTCATTTGGTTGAAGAAGGGTGGCAAGTATTCATCGTTCGACAGGCATCGTCAATTCCTCCCTTCTAACCATCTATTCAGACGAGACATCAAGAACTTTATGAAAGGTGTTGCAGTGATAGACCCTAAACCGCGCATGAAGAGTGGTGCTGAGGTGCGTGCTCAGATAGATGCTCTCATGCCCAATGAAGGAGGTGGTTTTGTGGGATATGGTGAGGAACATATGTGGACTCATAAGTCCGGCTTGACGAGGCTCCCTATTTCGATGACCTTCTTCTGCCACATAACATTGATGTAATGCACACCGAAAAGAATATCGCTGAGGCACTTTGGGGAACTCTCATGAACACTGATAAGTCTAAGGACAACGTTAAGGCTAGAGTGGACCTAGCGACGTTGTGTGATAGACCGAAGCAAGAGATGCGGCCTCCTAGTGGTCAAAACAAACAATGGAAAAGACCTAAGGTCGATTTCGTCTTGGAACCCGATCAAAGGAGGGAAGTACTAAAATAGATCAAGATGTTAATGTTCTTAGATGGATATGCAGTGAATCTGAGCAGGGGAGTGAACTTAGGAACTTTACGAGTCAATGGGATGAAGAGTCATGACTACCACATATGGATTGAGCGGCTTCTTCTGGCGATGGTCCAAGGCTATGTCCCTAACCATGTCTGGCAAGTGCTGGCAGAGTTGAGCTTTTTCTTCCGTCAGCTTTGTGCCAAGGAGATATCTTAGACCGTCGCTCAGGACTTGGAAAAAGTGGCACATGTGTTGCTCTATAAGCTGGAGAAGATCTTTCCACCTAGCTTCTTCTTGCCCATGCAGCATCTGATTGTGCACCTCCCATCCGAGGCACGTTTGGGGGGGCCCGTGCAAGCCCGGTGGTGCTATTCAATCAAGAGATGTCTAAAGACTCTTCACAAGAAATATACAAATAAAGCCAGAATTGAGGCTTCCATTGCAGAGGCAAGTCTAAGGGAGGAGGTGGCAAACTTCACAACACTATACTACAAGCCAAAACTTCCTAGCAATCATAATCCACTCCCTCATTATAATGTTGGCAAAAATGAATGGACCCACAGCCTGTTCCAAGGCCAACTCGACAGCGCAAGTGGATCGACCAATAAGATATTAGGAAATGAAGAGTGGCGAAGTGTCATGCTATATGTGTTGACCAACCTTCCCGAGGTGCAGCCATTCGTCGAGTAAGTTCTCAACAAACTTGTTTCAATACGCCCTAAATATTCTTCATGCAACCCCACTGATTCTCGTTCGAACAGGGAATTTGTTCGTGAGTCCTGGCATCAATCAAGGGATCCTACCTCGCAGGAACATGACACCCTTCTTTCTCGGGGTGTAGGTGCAGGGAGGCCTGATTTCATTTCTTGGTTCAAACAAAAGGTAATGTCCAATTTAGCTCCCACGTTCCATATTCCAAGTTTCTCGTTCGTTCGATTAATATAATGACCTATCATGCTTGAGCTTGCAGGCCCAGACTGACTCGTCAATGAGTGAGGAGTTGAGACAGGTTGCAGGTGGCTATGATGTTAGGGTGCAGTCATTTACCGGTTATGACGTGAATGGATATCGCTTCCACACAACAAGATATGAGCAGACTCGGCCCAAACGGAAAACCACAAATAGTAGAGTTTGCACGCCCGGCACTGATGGCCTCGACTATCATGGTAGAGTTGAGGAAATCTATGAACTCTCATTTCATGGTCACAAACATAAACCTATCATGTTCAAATGCCACTGGTTTAATCCTCAAGAAATGAGACGGACCCCTCATCTTGGGCTAGTTGAGATTCGAGAAGATTCCGTCTATCCAGGAAAAGATGTCTACATTGTGGCTCAACAGGCCATGCAGGTGTACTATACGCGATATGCCAACCAAGACAAAGCGGATCTTAAGGGTTGGGCTATTGTGCACCAGGTGTCTCCACACGGTAAACTACCTGCCCCAAACGATGACGATTACAACTTCAACGCAAACACATATGATGGACAGTTCTATCAAGAAGATGGGCTACCAGGCACGTTTGAGATAGTCTTACCCAAAGCGATCGAAATGGAAGTAGACAACGAAACGGAGGATGACAAGGTTGATGGAGATGTGGTGCAAAATGCCAAGGACATAGAAATGCTTGACCGATTAAGGCTAGGCAATGACGACGAAGACAACATAGAACCTTCAAATAGTGTTGCCCATTTGGACAATTTTGACAGTGATGACGACACCTATGATCCTAATCATGAAGATTATTCCTAATACATGTAATACTACATTTGTTTTAGTTTGTGTTTTCTTTATTTATTTTGAATCTATTTCTAATATATATACTAATAAGTCTTGTTCATTCTTTATGATTGTAGGTGATGGCGAGCAGCCGTCCACGACGTGAGACGGCCTCCCTTTACAGGAGACCATAGCCTCCCATTTCAGACGAGGGGTCGGGGTTAGGGGTAGCATCCATAGGAGGTCAGAGGAGGAGGACCAGGGTTAGCAGGAGGCAGCGGACTCCTTCCTCACCACCTTTAGACGAGGTGATGGAGGAGGAGCACGTGACGGCCACGCCCGAGGACGAGGACGTCCGACAGACCGAGGACGAGGCCGCCGAGGGTGAGGCCGCCGAGGGCAACAGTTCCGCTACCTCAACTGTCTACCAGCGAGGTCCCACGAGCCTCCCTTAGCCTCCGCTTCCTCGCAACCGGGCACTGATTCGCCCTATGGCAAAGAGGTAAGTAACTATAGATGTTATCACAACTACTTCATATGATAATGTTGGAAATCAAAAGAGGAACTGATAAATTTTCTGAATCACTTGTGTAGGGCCTGGTTGGTTTTATCAGGTACTCCTGCACGCTCCCCCGCGAGCATCCTTGGTGTTTTGTGCAGGAAATGGTACCCTGGCCTTGTGAACGTGTCCGAGGACGTGCGGGAGCCGGCCTACATGTGGGATAGGTACCAGTTGGCCCCTAATGATAGGTACCACAACAAGTAGGAGCGGGTACTGGTGGAGTTTTGGGTAAGTCTCCCTCGCACAACATTTTCATTGGGCAAGTCTGAAGGGACCGTGACGCCTAAGAGGGGGGGTGAATTAGGCGACTTAAAAATTCTAACTCTAAACTATGGCCTCTTCTTCTAACCTTAGCAAAACCTATGCAAAAGATAAACTATCTAAATGTGCAACTACGGTTTTGCTAGTGTGTTGGTATCTCTACCGCAAATGTAGTAAAGTAATCAATGTAAATGCAGAAGCTAAAGAGCAAGGTAGAGATATGCAAACTCCCGTTGATGACTCCGGTATTTTTACTGAGGTATCGAGAAGCACGCAAGCTTCCCCCTAGTCCTTGGAGCCCCTCGCAAGGAATCCCTCGCAAGGGCCAAGCTCCCGATCGGGTAACTCTGTGGATAGCCTCGGGCCTTCCCCACGCGCAAGTGGGTCTCCAATGTGCCTCTCGGCAAGCCTCTCCTAAATGCTCCCAGCTATCTTCACTATCAAGCTTCCGGCCAAAATGCTACAGGCCTTGTTCCCTCTGGTACACGGTGGTAGCCACACCACAAACACGGTTGGTGTGATCTCGCAAGACTTCAAGCCCCTCCGATGTACAACACTTGTGCTCGCAAGCACGGGGTGGCAAGAGGTATCCAAACCTCACTAAACACTAGGCATAAACCTAGAGCAAGCGCATAAGCGGTGGTCTAATCAACCTAAGCACTTCGCAAAGCACTTATGCTAATCACCTAATAAAACACTAAGCACTATGCATGTGGAGATCACTAAAATGGTGTATCAACACCCTTGGTATGTTTCCTCAGTCCCACACACCTCAAATGGCTGGTTGGGGGTTGTATTTATAAGCCCCACTGAGAAAGTAGCCATTGGGGTCAAATTCCCGCGAAGCTGCTACTGACCGGACGCTGAATCGTCCTGACCAGATGCGTCTGGTCATCCCGACCGTTGAGCCGGCAATATGCTGATCGGACGCTGGCTAGCGTCCGGTCACCTGCCACCGGACGCGTTCGGTCGCAGATGTGCCACTCTGGAACCTTACTATAATCGATCGGACGCTACTGTCCTGCGTCCGGTCGGTTGCCGTCAGCATCCGGTTCAGTGTCCAGTCGCCCGTCTGTCGAGCCACTCGCCCAGCGTCCGGTCGCAGCGTCTGGTCACCTGTCCAGCATCCGGTCCTACATTCGGTTACCACAGTGAGCTCATTTCTTCACGATCTCGCGTACGGCTTGGTTCCAATCTTCATGCTTGGACTTTGCTTGTTCTCTTGGGTCTTTTCTTGTGCTCCTAAGGTCTTACTTGAGGTGTTGATCATTAGATCATCACGTCGCCTTCGTCCAAGTTACGTCTTGCACCCTATTGAACTACAAAACAAACACTTGCAAATTCATTAGTCCAATTTGGTTGTGTTGGTCATCAAACACCAAAATCCAAAGTAAATGGGCCAAGGGTCCATTTTCCTTACAATCTCCCCATTTTTGGTGATTGATGCCAACACGACCAAGGCAAGCAAATAATAAGAATTTGGAAGTTAAAAACTACCTACTTGCTAGGGTGCAATGCAAAGGGGCAAGTTTATTTGATACTTAAAGATACCAATTGAAATCATATGAGATATTTAGGGATACCAATTGAAGTCAATTGTAAGATACCAATTAAAACTTTTTACTTAAAAGCTTGTCTTTGCCCTTGCAAATGTCCCCATGTGATATTATAGATTAAAGCCTAGCTTTCTTAAAAAAAATTCTCCCATTACTTAGACTAATCCATAATTCACTTTCCTCCCTTTCTCGGACCATTACCACTTGTAGACATCAACTTGATGCTTGCCTTTGGTCCTTCAAATTCTCCCCCTTTGGCATCAAACACCAAAAAGGAAGACATTAGTAGCACAAGGGAGGGTCAAATTTCATGATCCTTTGTATAAGAGTGAAATGGATCACAAAATTTGACTCTCACATTATATAGACTAAGCTCCCCCTAAATATATGCATACATATGATAGAAAGCAAAGCATATGCATAGTTAGAAATTTATTGTACAAGAGAGTTTAATCTATATAATGCATGGAGAAAGCATATAAATATGAAATGAGATCAACATGATTATGTAAATTGAAGAATGATGCTTAACTCCAGGGACTCCAATTTCCTTACAATGAGACTACTACACATGTGATAGGTTTGAAAAATTGATACCATTTGAACAAGTGATAGTCTCAAAGCATCCAAGTTGTAGAATTACTCCCCCTAAATATGTGCACACAAGTGTTGAATACTTGTACCATTTGTGCACATTGATTTAAGAATCAAAATACCACTTGAAAGATGATATTTGGGAGAGATTATCTACAATTTGGACTTTGGCACATATTTGATAAATAATTGTAAAGCAAGCTATGTGCCGTGCTTCTAAGCAATTTTAAACCATGTAGGTTTGCTCCAAGGGTTGATAATGAAACCGAGCAATCCTACCATATGATTTACCTATCGGATGCATGACAAAAGATTTAAGCATGTAGATGCAAACATAGGCATGAAAGATAACTAGATGCTTTAAGAGTAACAATTGAAAAAAAATACCAATTGAAATGAATACTAATTTGAAAGTAATGACATCTAGTTACCTAACATGGGAAGGGGAATTTGGGTCCATAGTATTCACTAACCTACTTGGCAATGACTTTGTCCATCATGATGCACCCCATGAAATGCACTCAAACTTTGCCAAGTCTCCAAATTCTCCTACATCCGATGGACTTCTCACTTCCCTTTTAGGATCCAAACCTTCTTGGTGCTCTTCATGTTTGAAATGATTTCCTTTGGCACCCAAAAGCATTTGACCCCATTGTTGGCTTGCTTGTTCACCTTGATGGCCACCACCTTGTCATTTTTCTTCTTCTTCAAGAGATAAGGTGTGGAGGCCTTCTTGTCCACCATGTTGGTGTAGGTGTTGGAGAACTTGCTTGTTTGCTTTTTCTCCTCCTTCTTTGCTCCTCCCCCATTCTTCACCTTGCACTCATAGGACTTGTGGCCTTCCTTGTGGCACATGTAGCAAACCACGGTTTGTCCTTCACCAAGCTTCTTCACTCCCTTGACGGTGTTATCTTGATGAAGTTGAGCTTGCTTCGCCTTGCCTTTTACTTGAGTCAAGTCCTTCGTGTGGCTAGCTACTTCTTGCTTAAGTTCCTCATTTTCCTTTGCAACCTCTTGTGTGCATGTATCTACAATAACTTTCTCAACAAAAACTTGGTTGCACAAAGGTGAGTCTAAACATAAATCATTGCAAGAAGTAGAGGCATCCCTTTTAATGATAGAACTTTTCTTTTTAGGTGCCTTGGTGGGGGTATTTTTGACGGCTTCAAGATTAGCAACTTTATTAGTTAGCTCATCACAATGTTTGCACATGATTTCCAATTTAGCAAGCAAACTTTGATAATCATTTTGTGAGCTAGCTAACTTTTCTTTTAATTTTTCATTTTTCTTTTCAAGTTGCTTATCATTGATTGTGCATTCATTTGTTGTTGCACTAGCCTCAAGTTGCTCAATTTTAGTAGATAGTTCAACATTGAGATTTGCAAAGTTTTATATTGTTCAAGCAAATTCTTGTATGCTTCTTGTGAACTACCTAGCTCTTCTTTTAAATTTTTGAGCTTCTTTTGTTGACTAGTGCAAACTTTAGCATATTTATGATTTTATGGCACAATTGTATTATAAGAAGGCAAATCATCATCAGTATCACTCTCACTAGAGGATGAGCTTTCATTACCCCGTGCCATAAGGCACACGCGAGAAGAGCTTGATGATGAGTGCTTGCGCCCTCGCCTCTTGTGATGATCTTCTTCACGTGAAGAATCATCCCATGACCTTATTGATGTGAGGGCTTTGTTCTTGCACGCCTTCTTCTTTGCCTTGGGTGTGGGCTTGTTTGGACAAACTTCCACAAAGTGCCCCAACTCGCCGCATCCATAGCATCCTCTCTTTCTTTGCTCATTTCTTTGATTAGTGAAAACGAGGTCTTGAATTTGGATGGGTACACCCTTGACATTGAGCCTTACGATCATCTTCTCCACCTTTTTGATAAGTTTGATTGATTCTTCATCAAGGTCAGAGGTGGAGGAGGAAGATTGATCGTCATCACTTGATTCTTGTTCATCATCATCATCATCCTCATCTTCTTCTTCTTCACTTGAGGAGCTTGAGCTTGACCTTGACTCAACTTTCTTACCCTTCATCTTTTTCTTCTCACTACAAGCGAGAGCTTTGCCTTTATTTGATGAAGATGCTTCTCCTTGACCCATCTTATGTGACATTTCAAATGCCACTAGCTTGCCAATGACAATGCTCGGGGTCATGGTGCTCAAGTTCTCCATGTTGTGAAGAATGGTGATGATGCTTGCATATTTCTTTTGTGGTAAAATGGAGATGATCTTCCTCACAATGTCCGCATCATCTAGCTTTAATAATCCTATTGAATGGAGCTCATTGATAATTAGATTCAATCGAGAATACATATCACGAACAAGCTCATCATCATTCATAGCAAAGGAATCATAATTTTTTTTAGCTAGACAATGTTTTTGCTCACAGACATTACTTGTGCCGTCATGGAGCTCTTGGAGTTTTAACCAAATTTCATGTGCCATATTTAAGGTGAACACTTGGTTAAACACATCCATGCTAAAAGATTTAAACAAGCAATTCTTAGCTCTAGCATTAAAACACATTTCTTTTTCGTCACTCTTTGTGGGCTTTTTGGGATTCTTAATGGGTTTCATCCCATCACGAGTGACTCTCCATACACCTAAATCAACCGCCTCAAGGTGGCAAGCCATTCTAGCCTTATAGTAGAGAAAGTTAGTGCCATCAAATTGAGGAGGCCTAGCGGTATCCATCCCAACCACTCTACAATAGCGTCGGCTCAACGGCGGTTAAGCCAAAGGTCCAAATATGAGCCAACCGGCTTTGATACCAATTGAAGGGACCGTGACGCCTAAGAGGGGGGTGAATTAGGCGACTTAAAAATTCTAACTCTAAACTATGGCCTCTTCTTCTAACCTTAGCAAAACCTATGCAAAAGATAAACTATCTGAATGTGCAACTATGGTTTTGCTAGTGTGCTGCTATCTCTACCGCAAATGTAGTAAAGTAATCAATGTAAATGTAGAAGCTAAAGAGCAAGGTAGAGATATGAAAACTCCCATCGATGACTCCGGTATTTTTACTGAGGTATTAAGAAGCGCGCAAGCTTCCCCCTAGTCCTCGTTGGAGCCCCTCGCAAGGAATCCCTCGCAAGGGCCAAGCTCCCGGTCAGGTAACTCCGTGGATAGCCTTGGGCCTTCCCCACGTGCAAGTGGGTCTCTGATGTGCCTCTCGGCAAGCCTCTCCCCGATGCTCCCCACCGTCTTCACTATCAAGCTTCTTGCCGAAACACCATGGGCCTTGTTCCCTCTGGTACACGATGGCAGCCACACCACAAATGCGGTTGGTGTGATCTCGCAAGACTTCAAGCCCCTCCAATGTACAACACTTGTGTTCACAAGCACGGGGTGGCAAGAGGTATGTAAACCTCACTAAACACTAGGCATAAACCTAGAGCAAGCGCATAAGCGGTGGTCTAATCAACCTAAGCACTTCGCAAAGCACTTATGCTAATCACCTAATAAAACACTAAGCACTATGCATGTGGAGATCACTAAAATGGTGTATCAACACCCTTGGTATGCTTCCTTAGTCCCACACACCTCAAATGGCCGGTTGGGGGTTATATTTATAAGCCCCACTGAGAAAGTAGCCGTTGGGGTCAAATTCCTACGAAACTGCTACTGACTAGACGCTGAATCATCCTGACCGGACGTGTCCGGTCATCCCAACCATTGAGCCGGCAATATGCTGATCGGACGCTGGCTAGCGTCCGGTCGCCTACCACCGGACACGTCCGGTCACAGATGTGCCGCTCTAGAACCTTACTGTAATCGATTGGACGCTACTGTCCTACGTCTGGTCGGTTGCTGTCAGCGTCCGGTTCAGTGTCCGGTCGCCTATCTGCTGAGCCACTCACCCAGCGTCCGGTCGCCTGTCCAGCGTTTGGTCCTACATTCGGTCACCATAGTGAGCTCATTTCTTCACGATCTTGTGTACGGCTTGGTTCCAATCTTCATGCTTGGACTTTGCTTGTTCTCTTGGGTCTTTTCTTGTGCTCCTAAGGTCTTGCTTGAGGTGTTGATCATTGGATCATCACATCGCCTTCGTCCAAGTTACATCTTGCACCCTATTGAACTACAAAACAAACACTTGCAAATTCATTAGTCCAATTTGGTTGTGTTGGTCATCAAACACCAAAATCCAAAGTAAATGGGCCAAGGGTCCATTTTCCTTACAAAGTTTTTTTATTGAAATAATGAATGGATACATCGGTTTTGTATGCAGAGGTATTTCAAGCCAAAAGAAGGACTTGAGGCTCGGGCGGATCTAGCGGTTGTCGCCGCCTATAGGAAGTACGTCACTGACATGCACCACGAGGCACGCGTGTAGGCCCACAGAGACTACTATGCCTTAGTGTTGAAGCAGTCCATCAACAAGCCTGTTGCAAGACAGGTGGAGCTGTCCGAGGCCCAGTACCTTGAGGTAGACGAAAAACATTAATAATGATTTGTTTTGAGATTAAGTCAGTTTAATTTTATCTTTTTCTATGTCAAATAATCGATGACTTGTAGGTGATTCCCTGGTGGTGCTGATCCCACTCCATTGAAAGGTCCTTGTTTGGTTTTGGTAATTGAGTGACAACTTAGGTGGACTAATTGTGTTTATGTGAGATACACAGGTGATTAATCCATAGGTACATGTGTGTGAGCAACATATGCCATGAAGGTGAAAATGGCTTGGAGATGTTGCAAAGCTCACACATGTGATGATGAAGGAGCTTAAATGCACATGAGACATGACATTGAGTCATGTGATCAAGGTGGAGAAGATCAAGACAAGACTTGGCTTGATGGACCGGTTGCAAGCGTGAAGGGCAAGTCGAAGGCTTTGGAGTGATGGACCGCGTGGCGGTGAAGCTTGAGCAAGACTTGGCGCCGATGGACGATGGCAACGGTGAAGAGCAAGTAGAGTCAAGATCGATGAACCAATATGATCATGTGATGATATGAAGTGGATCATATCATTGTTGATTGTGTTGGTGCATGTGTTGCATCGACATTGAAGGAGATGGAATGGAATGCGCAAGGCAAAGGTATAACCTAGGGCATTTTATTTCACCGGTCATAGGTGTGTAGAGAAGTTTATGACCGGGTTTAGGATAGATGGCCGTACTATCAAGAGGGGCAAACTTGTTTGCATATCGGTCATCTAGTGCCACTCGAGTGATCTAAATTTGCATTGTCGCTAGGATCGAGTGGCGTGGCAAGTTGAGTGGCTAACATCCTTTGGGAAATGATTGTGAAAATGCTAACACACATACACATGGTGGTGTACACTTGGTGGTGTTGGCACATTTACAAAGGAGGTGGTGTTTGCAGGGTTGAGATGGATTCGGCGCTTTCGAGAAAATAGAATGCCTATTTTCTATTGCGTCGGATGCAAATTCTTGGTGGTTAGCACACTTGAGCAAGGGTGAAGAGGTTAGAAGTGAAAACAAGTTGGTCACGAAGATGCTGGCGTCGGTCAACTGACCGGACGCTGGATCTGAATGCACCGGACGCTGGTAGGCTACGTCCGGTCAGGCTGACGTACGGTGACGCAGTAGCTGGAGTGTGACCGAACGCTGGCTGCGTCCGATCGCGTTCGACCGGACGCGTCCGGTCATGCTTGGGAGCTTACTGGAAACTAGAAATGACCGGACGCTGGGGGTTCAGCGTCCGGTCAGTTGAAGCTAGAGTGTCCGGTCAGGTCAAGTGACCGTTGGAATCGGGACACGTGGTCGTCTATGAGCGACCGGACGCTGGGGTTCAGCGTCCGGTCGGCCCGACCGTTGCCCAGTAAAGGGGTAACGGCTAGTTTAGCCCTTGGGGCTATAAATAGAAGTGGCCTTCGGCCATGGCTGGTGCTGAGCACCTTGGGGGACTTTGTGTCCATGCTTGAGAGTGCTTGGGAGCCCTCCATCACACACATACTTGATAGTGATCATTCGATTGTGTGAGTGAGCGATTCTAGTGCGATTGCATCATGAGGTTGCATCGAGTGGCACTAGGTGATCGAGTTGCAAGCCGGTGGTGCTTGTTACTCTTGGAGGTTGCCACCTCCTAGACGGCTTGGTGGTGGTCTCCGTCGAAGCGCGCAAGAAGCTTGTGCGGCGCTCCGGAGAAGTGCTTGTGAGGGGCATTGTGCTCGCCCTGCGGGAGCCGCGAAGAGCAACTTTAGTAAAGCGTGTCATTGAGCTACCCTCACTCAAGGGGTAGGTTCTTGCGGCGCCCGACGTGCGGGCTTAGCGGGTGATGCTAATTAGCCGCTGAACCACCAAGTGAGCGGTCGACACAACAGGGACTAGCGTGTTGGCAAACACATGAACCTCAGGAGAAAAATCATCGTGTCAACTTTGTTCTTCCCATTGGTTTGCATCCCCATTACACAAGCTTGCAATTACTTTTATACATATTAAGCTTGTGTAGTTGCTCTTGTAATTAGATAGCTTGTGTAGCTTGCTAATTACCTTCTTGCTTGTGTAGCATAGAAGTAGCTCCCTTGCGTGGCTAATTTGGTTTTAGTAACCTTGTTAGTCACATTGCTTAGTTTGTGTAGCTAAGTATTTGCGCTCTCTAATTAGGCATTGGTTGCCTTGTTATTGAGCATTGCTAGTGAGCTTAGTTAGCTTTGTGCTTTTGCTTACTAGCATGTGTAGGAGCTCCCTTGTCGCTTAAAGTACTAGTGGCATAGGTTTATGTAACCTTGCTCCTAGAATTGTTTAGGAGAGCTCTAACTAGCCCGGCACCTTTGTTGCATAATTGTTATCTTTGCAAGGTGCTAGTGAACATATATAGTGGGATATAGTCTTGGCTAGACCGATAGTTTTAATTCCGCATTTGTATCGGTTAGTCGACGCAATTAAGTTTTAGAAAAGACTATTCACCCCCCCTCTAGTCCGCCATCTCGACCCTTCATCCGTGTGCTGGGAGATGATCGTGGACAGGTGGTTGTCCAATGACTTCGCTGAGAACCACGCGAGGCAGCGAGACCCGCGTCTGCTGAGGCAAGGTGCTACTCATCATCAAGGCAGCCGCAGCCTCCCCGCCTACAAACAAGCATATGTAAGTGATTTCTTTTATCTTATTTGACGCTGAGTTCTGCCTTATTTCTCACCATCTTGCCGTCTTACTCGTAGGAGCCTGCACACTCGGGCGTGGAGGTCTCAGAGTTCTCTGCGTGGGCTATGTCCCACATGGGTAGGGCATCTTCCTCTGTCTCCTTTGACCCGTCTACCCCACGCGAGGTGTACTCTGACCCGACCGTGCACACTAAGGTCCAAGAGTACACCTCAAAGGTGAGGGAGGTCCATGGGGAAGATTACGATGTGCGCACTGAGCCCATTGATGCAGAGACCATCATGAGGCTAGGAGGAGGCAAGAAGCATGGGCGGCTATGGATTGCAGACGGCGCCATCGACTCCACCACTGTTCCCTCTCTCGATGTGCTCTGAGCACGGAGCACGAGCTCTAGCCAGCCCATATGCCCACGGCCTACTCCTTCACTGCAGCGGTCGACACTCTCGAGGTACGTCCTATTTTACTCGTCGTATGTTCATCTTTGCACACCTAAGTTACATTTGCATTACTAAAACATTGAAGTTTGTATTGTAGGCCGAGCTACAGGCCTAGAAGCTCATGGTCGAGGCTCTGAGCGTGCAGCTGTAGGCCTAGGGGGAAGCGTTCATGGCCCAGGAGAGGAGGATGCAAGAAATGGAGGCCTTCATGCGGAGTGTCCAGCAAGGGGGTGTACTTTTGCCGTTGGCAGCTCCTCCACCGCCTACTCCTACAGCCACTCCTGTAAGTATGAAAGTTCACTCTTACTAGATGCTTCCTTGACATACAACCATGGTTGACATACAAACTTACTAGATGCTTGACATAGAAACTTACTAAATGCTTGACATAGAAACTTACTACATGCTTGCACTAGCTATGACATACAACCATGCTTGACATTCTCAATTTACTAGATGCTTGACAAAGAAACTTACTAGATGCTTACACTAGCTATGACATACACCAATGCTTCACATAGAAACTTACTAGATGAATCTCACACATGCAACCTCTTATCCTTTTCGAATAACCCCGCTCATGCGTCACCGAATGATGGAGCCTTTGCTTCACCATCGTGTCATAGGCCACTTTTTTGAGGAGTTGTGCTTCGTCATGTGCTTGGACTTGAGCTTCACTTGTGGTTGTGACTTGTGCTTGGACTTGATGGACTGTGGTTGTGAATTTGTGACTTGTGGTTGTGATATTTGACTTGTGGTTGTGATATGTTGTTATTTGAGTTGTGGTTGTGATATAATGTGTGAAAATGGTTTCATTGTGATATATATGTGATTATTGTGATGTTTGTGATATATATGTGACATGTGATATGTATTTGAACTGTTTGTGTCAGTGGAATGCAAAAAACAAAAAAATTGCAATTTTGGTTGATTTGCCGAGTGCAATGGTCATGGCACTCGACAAAGCTAGAAAACTTTGCCGAGTGCCAGGACATTGCACTCAGCAAAGATTTAAAAAAAAAGCAAAAAATCTTTGCCGAGTGCCAAGCTGGGGAGGCACTCGGCAAAGAGCTTTTTAAAAAAATTAAAAAATGTCTTTGCCGAGTGTGCGCCGCCGTGGCACTCAGGAAAGAGTTTTAAAAAAATGTCTTTGCCGAGTGCCTTACCGCCGCGGCACTCGGCAAAGAGTTTTTGAAAAAAATAAAAAATGTCTTTGCCGAGTGTCCTAACTGTCGGCACTCGGCAAAGGCGCCGTCAACAGAGCAGCGCCGTTGACGGCTACTTTTCTTTGCCGAGTGTTGCCGTTGGCACTCGAAAAAGGCTTTGCCGAGTGCACGAGAAATGGCCCTCGGCAAAGAGCCTCTTTGCCGTTAAATTTTTTTCCGAGGGCTCTTTGACAAGGGCGGCGCTCGGCAAAGCCTTTGTCGAGGGCTTTTGGGCCTTTGGCGAGTGCCCTGAGCCCTCGGCAAAGAGGGCGCCTCCAGTAGTGATTGACTATCAATACATAATAAATATTATTAGATTAATATTTGAATGTATTTTATAATAAATATATTAGAAGATACAGATGTTGATAATATTTTCTATAAATCTTGTTAAATCTTAAAATGACTTTTAAAAAACAAGATGTGCAGTTATTTTATAAACAGACGAGGCTACGGTATATGGTAATCTTTTCCTTCTGAACGGTGTTCTTTTAGAAAATCCAAATACTACTTTATGGTGGCATGATTGACTATAATCTAACACCAGTAGGGATGAAAACGGTACAGATATTTTCCAACCGTATTTGAGACCGAATATGTTTAGATGGGTTCAGATCTATCCGTATCCGAGTCCGAGTACGGATATTCAACATCCGATACCGTATCCATAACTGAATACTCAAATTGCATATTTATGATGTCGATATCCAATCGTATCCTATCCGGCATGGTTGACACTATCTGTATTCGTATCCGAATCCGGACATAAATGTGAAAACAAATGTAATATCAGTGATATCCGTCCGTATCCGATCCGTTTTCATTCCTAAACAAGATTGTATTAGGACAATCCGAAAATGGTATGGCTAGCGCTCGTACGTTTGGACAGACGTCCGCGTCCGGACGCCGGTGCCTGCTGCTCATTTCATGCGAGTTCGCACACACACGTGAACCCATGCCCCCCTGCGCCTTCCATTCGGATACCTGCGACGCCCGCACTACCTCCACTTCCCTGCTAGCACCCTCTTCGCTTCCTGCACTCGTGGCGCCATCTCCATCGATTGTGATGTCCTAGGAGGCTAGGTGGCAGAGCTGCTGGTGACACGACAGGGCACGCCGTGGCACTGGTCAGGGAGTTCGTGGACAAGGACAAGGTGGTGGCCAGCCACCGGCGCTATTGTAACATGTGCAACACTAATCTACTTTTGAAACGTCCAGAAGAAACATTTGCAACATACGTTACATTTGAAGACAGATGAAACACTTGAAACATCCGTCTGAAACATGCGTGTGTAGCCCAATGCAACTGTGCAAACACCAAGATCTACTTTTGAAACATCCAGATGAAACATTTACAACATACTCCCTCTGTCCTATAATATAGTGCATTTTAGGAATTTTAAGACAAATTAAGAGAGAACATAAAAGACGCATGTATCCTTATTTTATTTTCTAATCAGACGTTATCATCAACGTGATTAATGGTGATTGGTTGATAAATAGAAAGTATTTAATGCAAAACTGGTTTTTGTCCTCTAGAATATATTATATTTAAGGACAAATTTTGAATGAGTATGTCTAAAGACCGATGATACACTTGAAACATGCGAGTGTAGCCCATTGCAACAGGTGCAACACCAAGATCTACTTTTAAAACATCCAGATGAAACATATGCAACATACGTCTGAAAAATCTAAAACACTTGAAATATAGGCTTGCAACATGCGTATTTTGTCATTGCAACATCCGAGATTTACTTTTGCAACACCGAGATGAAACACATGAAACAAAAGATTGAAACATCTGAAACACAGCGTTCATCCGCGCGGCCATAGCCTACCTGGTAGGAGGACTACAGTACCCAACCCAAGCTCGGATCAGGGGGACGTCAAGAACAATGGTCAGCATACACCTCTGCTATAGGACTTTGCTTCCTAGCCCATCCAAGACAACTGAACCATACCGAAGTGTGGCAGAACTGCCCGAAATAACACGCTAACGGAGGTGCTCATCTTCTACCAGATACTAAGCACCCCAAAAGCAAGCTACAGCGGGCGGTATCCGTCGGGCACACCCCAAGGGAGAACCCAAAAGATCCACATTTTCCCTAAGGATCTAATAATGAGAATGAGTTATAATACTGGTCCATTTCATACATCAGAGTTTCTTAAAAAATACATTATTACATTACCAATTGTTAGAGTGCGGAATAATAAACAACGGAGTATCCAATTGAGACACAAGAGCAAGGAGTATCGCCTCAGGCCAAGAACTCGTCTTGCCGGCCATGGTGGACCATTGAGGGGAAAACTCTCCCCATTACCTAACCATAGGAAGGAAGCTCATTGGGGTGGCTCCAATCGGAAGCTAACTACTCTAGCTATTTGGGTGCACAGTGAATTGGAAAGGGATGGACTACACATGGCCAATTTGAGGGACGACTGCGTTTGGCTTAATGGTGTTGACGGCGATGGCAAAAACTTAAATTGGCGCCCGACACTGTACTACTGCCTAGGACAAGTTAGGCACGAAGCTGTACCCCCACTCATCCTCCAAACATGGGCAATTGCAAGAGGGGACCAGCTCAGAGAGTTAGGCCTTGGTGTGGCATGGCCGGCTGTGGCAGAACCTCCTGAGAAATCGGGCCCATGTGCACCTATCGTTGTCATAATAGACCTCGGATAGTGTACACGAGTTCCCAACAACTTAACAGGTCTGTCGGGTGTCCTCGGGAAACCCAAATCATCCACGATTCTCTTTTCAAATAGGATCCCAATCACAGACATTGCAGATTACAACAGTTTATTCAGATATATACATCAGAGTAAAGATAGCAAAAGTCTTAAGATAACATAGGTTACAAACCAGTTGTTTTCAAACTTACAATACCATAAGTGTTATACAACCATAGTAGCGGGATAATATTACATTAACTTTATTTATCAAATAGACTAGTGCCTTGTCCAAAGGCCATTCATCACTCCTCATCGTCGTTGACTTCAAACATAGACATGCAGTAGGGACCAAAACAAGCCTACGCATGCGACTCACCTGCAACAAGGGTTAACAAACCCTGAGTACAAAAGTACTCAACAAGACTAACCCGGCGTAAAAAGGGGGTGAAAGACTTTAAAGATGCAGGTGTTGGGACAAGGTAAGGATGTAGCAAGATTCAAAAGTTCTTTGCCAAAAGCTTACTATTCTTATTCCATTTTCAAGTTTTACCCCTAAGTCCTTTCAGTTCATTGACTCAACTAAATGTACATTTCCCATATTACATTCCTTCTCATTCCATTCTTCTCACATTTTAGTAATTCACCAGTCCTGCATTGCTTCTGTAATGAATCGAGTCTCCATATCCGTGGAGCACCGGCAATTCGAATTGATTCAAGTCCCAGCTGAGGATTCCTTATCACACGACATATGTAGAACTTAATCTTGCATATATCAACCTCGCTACCGGATCCTCCTATACTAAGCCGTCTCCACGCCACCCGAGAGCACAGCACACCTCCAATCCGGCCACATTCCAGCCATGAGGGTACACGCTACTCCCGCCATCTCTCCACTCCCAGTGCATGGGCATTCGTCTTAGTATCGGATTAGTCGAAGTAGGCTTACCAGAGTATGTGACCAGTACTACAAAGTGTCTCGTTCAGAAGATCCATAATGAGTGGCCTTTAAGTGACATAGTCGGCAACACTACCCAACATTCAAGATAAGTCACCCGACTAGTCTCTAGTTCATTCTATCTTCTTTCTTTCTTTGGCCGGTATGCCATCTTTGATTGTATCAAAACTTTTACTTTGAAAGCCTACCATAAAGCATACTAAGCATTCTACGCCTTTGTAAATGAAAACATCTTCAAGGATGGTAAACAATTAACAAGGTAGGCAATGCATCAAGTAGGTAACATTTGAAAGAATCAACTTAATGCAATAGGTAACATAGGTGATAAACTTTTCAAAGTAACAAGGTAAAGGTTTAATGCATAAACCGGGGCTTACCTTCGTTGACGATCTTGGGTTCCGGATCAGTACCACAATTATCGAATCCCGTGACAACCGGGGATTCTTCCAGAACTTGCTCAACTAGAATCGTTTCACTCTCGGGTTCTACACAAAATGATAACATATGCTTTAACATGATGATAATGTAAACATGATGCTTTCATGGTACATGAAATGTAAAAACACCTCGAAAACGATTTTCCGTCACGGTACAGTTGCAAGCCAACAAAACCAACTTGCAATGCTACCATCAAGAACCACATATGTGACTTGACCAAACTGATCTTGAAACCCTACTAGTCACAAAACATGACCAAAACAAGATCAAACACTAATCAATTACTTAGGGTTTGTTTTTATTTATTTTTGAATTAATTTGGAAATAAGCTCAAAATGAACTTGTTCTAAATGACCTCAAAATTTTATGTAAGTTTCCTCATGACAAATTAGTATACCAAAACAAATTTCATAATTTTTGGAATTATATAGAGGCCTACAAAAATCATGGAAATTGCATTTATCAATTAATTGACTGAATATTTGAACATTAAAAATTTATTCAAATTTCAAGTTTCATATTTTTTAAACCATACTAGAACATGTACAGAAGCTACACAAAATTTTTTAGAATTTTTGGAGCTCTGGTTATTTTCCTACAAATTCCCCTAAGATTGAGCACTATTCAAAATTAGGAAATAATAAAACCTCACTGTTCTTCTCTTTCTTTCTCACTGACAACCCGACCCCACTCGTAAGTGACACATACAGGTCATGGTGGCGCTGCCATCACTGGCTGGCCCAAAATGCGCCGACGGTGACGCTCCGGTGAGGCAGACCGTACCCAAATGATCTACACCATCCTACGAACCCTTCCCAGCCCTCAGATCGGCAGAAGGCGCACCGGAGAGAGCTCCACGCCGGCCATGGTGGCTCGAGCACGACGGCTCATGGCGTAACCCCCCCGGCAACGGTGCAGTAGAGTCAAAAGCGAAGTAAGCATCACGTTCAGTAGCTCACCACGATCACAACCGGTGTGCTTGGTGAAGACGGAGATGGTCTGGAACGATGTGGCACGTGAGGTCGATGGTGGCCGGGTACCTCGGCCGGCTCCGAGGAAGAAGACGTTGCGCCGGGCGACTCCGGCCAACCCAAGCGATGTAAGCAACCACAGAGAAGCGCAAGGCACAGGCGATCATGTTGGCGTAGCTGGGCACGAGGACGCGGCTCGACGGTGGCTTACGGCGAGCGGCGGAGCAGAGCTGAGGGGAAAAAACGGGACGACGGCGGCGGCTGCTGCTATTTATAGCCGGGAAGGGGTTGCCCGACAGTCGGACAGTGCACGCCCGAGCTTGCCACGATGTCGGCTGCGTGTCAACGTGCAGGAAGCAGCACAAATTGATCAGCGGCGACAACCGCGTGGCGCCGGCGGCAAGCAGAGAGGTGGCGCTCGGCTGCTTTTCAATTTTGAAGTATTTATAGAATTGCCATTGCGTTAATTTTGCAAATTACTCACAAATTTTCTAAAGAAGTTGAAAATCTCCAAAGATGAAAGTTGCTCAACTTTTCAAACTCTACAACTTTGCTTCAAGGAATATTTTCAAATTCTGCC
>NW_027097657.1:0-24096 GCF_019320115.1 Miscanthus floridulus | reverse complement strand
TCTTCTGACATGTCCTGTCGATACTATCTATAGGTTGTACAGGGTATGGTCCTTAGTCTTGCGGATGACTTGAGTGCCCCACCTTACTTTCTCCATTCGTTTCCTAGTCCTTACTGAGTGTGGCATCCTGGGTCGATTGGTCCTAGTGCTCTGATTGCGCCAGTCAGAGAGGAGTTGTAAGGAGAGCGTTGTTTGCATTCTCGTTGGAGAAGTTGTCGGAGTCAAAAGTGGAGTTTTGGCCAGGCCTTCCGGTCGGAGAGGTCATTCAGAGGTGGGCCAGAGTCAGAAGGGAGGCCTTCTGATTGGAGAGCGGGCCGGAGTTCGGAAGTGGGCGCCGTTCCTTCTTGACCAGGCCTTTCGGTTGAAGATTGGATCGTCCTTCTATCCTATCATTTTAGGTGTTTTGGGCTAGCCCATGAGTTGTGTGTTGCTCGCAACATTGTCTATTGGGCCAAGCCTTGTTGGGAAGCCAGTCCATGAGGGACCCGAGTTTATGAACCTGACAGGAGCCCTCGAGCCATCGGGCGATTCGGTCGGGTAGAATTGTCTAGGAGATTTTTTGTTTTGATGTGAGTGTGCATGAGCGCACTCATGGTGTAGTCCCCGAGCCCCGGGTGATTCGGGTAGAATCATCTAGGGGATTTTGTTACCAGTGAGGGATGTTTTGTTTCATCGGTGGTGTGCGCTAGCGCACCCATGGGTGTAGCCCCCAAGCTCCTAGGCGATTTAGGCCAATTGCTTGGGTTTTTTTTGTCAGTGGACATGTGTGCTTGCATTTTAGTCGATCCTGGTGTCGGTGCCCCCGCGTAGCTGAGGCAGTTAGTTTAGGGATCGAGCGAGACAAAGCTCATGGATCCTAGCGTCGGTGGAGCCCATGCAGCCGGGCAGTTAGTTTAGGGATCGGGCGAGACAGAGCTCGTGGATCCTGGCATCGATGCAGCCACGTAGCCGATAGGTAGTTGTTAGGGATCAGGTGAGATGTAGCTCATGGATCCTAGCATTGGTGCAGCCTGCACAGTCTAGGCAATTAGTTTTAGGGATCAGACAAGATAGAGCTCGTGGATCCTGGCATCGGTGCAGCCCGCGTAGCCAAGGCAAGTTTTAGGTGTTTTGAGCCCCTGAGCTATTTGGGCTTGATAGGGGTCGGTTGGTTGAGTTTGTGTGTTACCCCATCTATGGTTCTCACAACTGAAGGGGCTAAGCTAACGTCACTTGCCTCGATCGCTCGGGCTGAGTGACACGCTTGGTGAGCTTGCTAACTGGTATGATCGAGTGAGTGAAATCTGGGTCCGTCGTTCATGACGGGGTCGGCATAGCCCTCTTGTGACATTCCACTGCTCCTTAACCTACAACCCAGCAGATGCCTAGGTCATTCTAGAGACCAACTCGGGTGGGCCGCTGGTCTCCCCTTGATGGAGATTCTATGGGTTTGGAGAGGTTAGGATCGAACGAGAAGGTTGAGATAACCATATCTGCTTTGAGGCAGACTGGCGAGGGCCACTCGGGGCTCATCTACATTTTTCTCCCCTAGCTCTGTTTGATGCAAGGCGGCCTTGAGCCCTTTGTGGGCCGGCCTTCGAGCCTCGGTCAGTCGTCGCTCATGTTGAATGAGGCAATTGCCGCTTTGTGATGCAACATGGAGCGTTGTGATGCATTTGACTGCATACGCAATGCTTTAGCCCCCGAGCCCCTAGGTGATTCAGGTAGAATCGTCTAGAGGGGTGGGTGTATGGAATGAATGCGCATATGGATGTATGAATGATTTATAAAGAAATAGTAGGGGTTGGTAATGTTACCTTGATGACTCGAGTGGCGGGGTTTGAAGTGCTCCAATTAGAAATGTCCGACTGGGATCCTTGCTCGTCATTAGTGATGGAGTTGGCATGGCCCACATGGGGCATCCCTTTGCTCCTTACTTGTCTCTCAGTGTTTTTCTGAGCCGTTCAATTGACTTAGGAAGCCCGATGGTTCTTCTGGCGGAGATCCTATTATTTGGGTTTTTCCAAGTCTCGCCTAGGAAGGCAGAGAGCCGCCTATGTGTGGTGGCACTTTGTTTCTCGTGCCGTTGCGGTAGTGGTAGTGGGCCATATCCAGGCCACGTCCCGTCTGACCAGGTGCCATTCCATCGGTCAGTGTGCGTCCCATCGGTCAGGGTATGTCCCGTTGTTTCCTATCCGCATTGAATGGGGGAAGGGAGAGGGTTTCTGGCCCTAATCCTTTTGCCTTTCCTCAACTACTCTGCCTCTTCTTTAAATAGGGGAAGGGAGAAGGAAAGGAGAGAACTCACGGACCCGTTCGTGATTCCGGGCACGATGTCGAGTTGGAGGTCCCCAACGTAGATGAGATGGTGCTGGCCGCCTTCGCTAGAAGGGGCTGGTTCTGCCGAAGAAGGTGGCGCACTAGAGGGTGTCGTATGTCACCGGCTTTGTCCATGTCTATGAGGCTTTTGTTGGGATGGAGCCACCCGTGGACTCCTTCCTATGAATCTTCTTCAGGCGAGCCTTGTTGGAGAGGAAGATGCTTGGGACTGCACCGGTGGGAGGTTTCTCCCTTTGCAGCTGCTTAGGTTGTCTAGTTCATAAAGTTTGATGTGATATCTTCTAGCCATGACGGCCATACCTTGGCGGGCAGCGCCCTACCTAGGAGCTACCTTGACTACATGAGAAGGTCAAGAGCTCCATGCTCTTCTGCTGAGCATCTATGGGTGCGACACCCTTGAGGTACCGTTTTGCTTGCCAATGTCTAGGGAGCAGAACTAGGCAGGGCCCTTGAGGTGGTGGTTATGTTCGGCATCATGTGCCACGGCCTCTCCTTTGGTGTTAGCTGACGCTATCGAGGCCACAGTAGCATTTGGAGTAGAAGTAGTCAGAAAATGTAATCGTTGAGTCATGGGTGAGCCCCCATGTGAATAGTTTTTGTATCAACGAATACATCAATTCTGTTTTTGTGATAGAATCACTATTCATTCCTTGTTGTTTGTCCTAGCATAGCTTTGGTTTTTATCCTTTATTTTTTGCACCTACCCATTCATTCCGTAGGCTGTAGCTTTTAAGAACCTGACCATGGCCCATGGGGCTTGGCTGCTCATAATCGTAGGTCGTGGTGGGGTGCGTTCAGTTGGGAGTAAGAACAAAGTCATGTAGGGTAATCAAAGGAATGTAATGCGCTTCATTCAGGGACAAAGTTTTACCATGTGATAGTAAAAAGAGAGGTAGTATTTAGTATTGTACCCTCATGGATGTGATAGTAAAAAAAGAGAGGTGGTATTTAGTATTTGTCCCCCTCATGGAGCCCTCGAGCGACCTGGGCTGAAAGTGTTCGGGCTAGGGCGCTTTACAGGAGCAAGTGTTTGACTAAAAAGCGGTAAGTTGGTAAGACTAAATTTAGGGGAAAAATGACGTAGTTGTTCAATGTTCCAAGTGTTGGTGAGAACATTGCTGTTGTCGTCCTTCAGTCGGTAGGCGCCCGGTTGGATCTCCTCGGTCACCGTATAGGGACCTTTCCACGGTGTGAGAGAGTTTGTGCTTCTCCTTCGTGATGGGTCCTCCTAAGTATGAGATCGCCGACTTCGAGGATCCTTCCCCTGATCTTCCTTCGTGGTATCTGCGGAGAGTTTGCTGATAGCGAGCAGAGCGGATGACGGTCGTCTCGTGGGCCTCCTCAAGCAGGTCGACTGCATCTTGCTGAGCCTCCATGGCTCAGTCGTGGTCGAAAGCCTTTACTCTTGGGGCGCTGTGGTCGAGGTCGGAGGGCAGCACTCTGCTTCAGCTCTATAGGCCAAGAGAAGGGTGTAAATCCTATGGTTCGGTTCAGGGTTTGTTCTCAGTCTCTAGAGGATCGTTGGGACCTCTACAACCCATTGCCTGGTGTACTTGTTGAGCCAATCGAAGATGCATGGCTTAAGTCCTTGGAGGACCATGCCGTTGGCATGCTCGACCTGACCGTTAGTACGTGGGTGTCGATCGAGGCTTAGTTGATCCTGATGCCGTATCTATCACTAAAGGTCCTAGAACTCTTTCTAGTGAAGTTAGTCCTTGGTCAGTGATAATATAGTTAGGAACGCCGAACCAGTAGATGATGTCGAGGAAGAATTTGATCGCCTCTTTTGAGCAGATGTTGGTGATGGGCTTAGCCTCTATCCACTTGGTGAACTTGTCAAGTGCTACGAGTAGGTGAGTTGAAGCCGGCTAGGCCCTTTTTGAGGGGTCCTACCATGTCGAGGCCCTATAGCACATGAATGGCCAGGTGATGGGGATGGTTTGAGCTCTTGTGCTGGCAAATGAGTTTGTCGAGCATAGAATTGGCATCCCTCACACCTACGGACAACTCCTTGCATTTGTAGGTGGGGTGGGCTAGTATAAAACCTTAGCAAAAGGCTTTTTCTAACCAGCGACCTTGGGGTCGCATGATGTCCACAAATCCTAGCATAGACCTCGAGGAGGAGCTGCTTCCCCTAGTTGGTGGGGATGCACTTCATGAGCACCCCCGATGGACTCCATTTGTAGAGTTCATCAACGAGCGTGACGAAGGTCTTGGCACGTCGAGTTATCTATCAGGCTTCAATTTTTTTGGGTGGGAGAACCTCCTCAAGAGGTAGGCGAGTAGCAGGTGTTCGGCCGTTGGTTTGATGAGTGCCAATACGGTGATGTCAACGGGTGATGTCGTCATAGAGGTACTAGGGTTGGAGCCCCCCGGGGGTGTCGTCTTGGCATCGGGGTGTGTCTGGATTGGACCTTCCAGGATGTGGGCGGATGGCTCGTGGAGTTCGTTGATGAAGATCCCGCTTGGAGATGGATCTCTCCTGGCGGCCAATTTTGCAAGAAAATTGGCGACATCGCTGTCCTTTAGGGGGACGTGATGCAGCTCGATCCCCTAGAATTTGTTTGTGAGCTTGCGTACCTCCTAGCATTATGCCGCCATGAGGGGGGCTTTTGTAAGAGGATTCCTTCATGACTTGGTCAATGACCAACTCCGAGTCATCGTGGACGTAGACTCGCGTAGCGCCGAGCTCGATGGCGATGCGCAGCCGGTTGATGAGGGCCTCATATTATGTGATGTTGTTTGAGGCCGAAAAATAGAGGTGGATGGCGTAGCGGAGCCTACTCCCTTCCTGGGAGATCAGAACCACTCTAGCTCCTGACCTGAGCGCCATTACGGACATGTCGAAGTATATTGTCCAGTACTCATGGGTGATGTTCGGGGTCGGTAGCTACACCTCCATCCATTCGGTGACATAATCCGCGAGAGCCTGAGATTTAATAGCAGTATGGGGGATATACCTAATGTTGTGGCCCATGAGTTTGAGTGCCCACTTGGAGATCCATCCCGTGGCGTCACGGTTGTGAATGATGTCCTCGAGTGGGTATGAAGTGACGACCGTGACTTCATGGTCGGTGAAGTAGTGTAGGAGCTTTCGGGTCGCTATCAGCACGGTGTATAGGAGTTTTTGCACCTGGGGGTACTGGACCTTGGGGTCGGTGAGTACCTCCTCAATGAAGTATATGGGCTGATGGACCTTAAGGTGGCGTCGTGGCTCCTCCCTGTCGATGACCAGGGCAGCACTTACCACATGGTTGCTTGCCATGACATAGAGGAGGAGGGGTTCTCCCCGTTCAGGAGCGACGAGGATTGGGGCTGACGTTAGTGATGCTTTGAGGCTCTGTGGGGGTATTAACCCCTATACCCTTACGGCTAGTCTTGGGCTGGCCCGGATCGATGGGTTCAGTCCACCCGAAAGACAACGTGCGGCCCAGTTAACCTGATCGGAGTCCCGCACAAGGAATCAAGACGGATTTGGCGACCAAGCAGGGTCCTGGTCGGTTAGAATAGGAATCCTTATCCGGCCACATATGGCAATTGTAACTGACTAGGATTAGTTTCCAGATCTGTAACCCTGCCCCTCGGACTATATAAGGCGGGCAGGGGACCCCCTCTAAAAAACATCTCTCATTGACATACAGCAATACAAATCAGACGCAGAACGTAGGTATTACGCCTTCTTGGCGGCCGAACCTGGATAAAACCTCGTGTCTGTCTTGCGTCACCATCTTGTTTGGGGCTTGTGCATCTGTCTGCCGATAATCTACTACCTTGGGCATACCCCTAGGTAGACTGCCGACCATATTTCGTTGACAGTGGCGCGCCAGGTAGGGGGTGTGCGTACTGCTCTCCAAGCAAACAAGATGGTCATCATCTCCGGCTCTATGGCTACGCCCAACGGCCCTCACGTTCACCGTCGGCCAGATCACTTGGACCACCGGCCCTGACGTCTCCATCGCCATGATCACGGAGGAGGCGTGGATTCAACCCACGCCGACGACTACTTCACCTACATCGGCTACGGCTCCGACCACGGTGAACACGGCTCCGACCACGGTGAACACGGCTCCGACCACGGTGAACACGGCTCCGACCACGACGAACACGGCTCCAACCACGGTACATCTGGCTCCGACCACGCCAACAGCCACGCCGACAACCCGTCATCCGCTTCCCCCGCTACAGAGGAAAGCAGATCGACAACACTGACCTGCTCGACTCCGTTGATCGGGTCGGCATCCAACTCGCTAAAACCCTGGCTTTGGTAAGTACGATTCAAAGCCAACCTAAACGAGCAGGTAACAGCTCCCCATAATAGATCTATCCGACCAGTTTGGACCAGTCGCCCTACGCGACTTGGAACAGATCTTGTGGTCGTATCAACTCCTGAGGGGCGTTTCGCTCGTCGCCGGCCAGCCGTCGCGACAGGGTCTCTGACTCTACGAGTACGAAGTCCCGATGGAGAACCACCAGGTCCAGCCCTACGGCCTGCAAAATGTTGCCTCCTGCTACGCAAACAACCTGTGACGCCGCTCGGATCTGTGTCCTATACACCAATCCCGGCCGAAGCCATGCAACATCGTCAACATGGTCCGGATTGAAGATTATCAAGAAGGATCCATCCACACAGTCTGAGAGGGTGACTCTAGCTCCTCATCTAGCATCGCATCCAACGCATCTGTCCACACCAAGCTTCAGCATCACGAAGATGAAGGCGTCAAATACGATCTGGATCTACCAGACCATGCCCCGGGTTTCCCCCACTTTCCGTCTTTCCCGCCAAGACGAGGGGGATTTGATCCATGTTGTCAGCAACGACGAGCTGCCAGCAGTTGGCGAAACAGAACAAGAAAAGACTACCACGCGAAGCACGCAATATTGACCGGTTTAATCGCCGGCAAATTGAAGCTGAAGCAGACCAGAAGGCACGACGCATAAGGGTCCAACCACGTGACCTCAACAATGCTTTCGATAGGGTGGGGGACAAACAAGTCTTCAAGACCCCAAGCGCCAACGTAGCCGTCGCCATGGCGACAATACAGCGGCTGCCCAACACTCCCGAGACCCAAGCGATCCGTGATGACATACAAGCTTATCTGACAGCTGCCATGGCTCAGACCGCAGAGATGAATCAAGCCCAGGCTCCATCCATTTCTGTCGAATCAAGCCATAGCCGCCAATACTCAAGTCGCTCACAGCCACTCAACCAACGTGGCTCGCACAATAACGACCCATCGGACAACCGTCAAGGCGGAAACGGTGGTCATGATGGTGGTCGGGACAACAGCCGCCGCCGGGAGGATAACCGCCACGACGTTCGAGGCGACAACCACCGAGATAACCGCAACAATCGCCGTGATAACCACGGTCGCAGGGCTAATCCAGATGGCAATCGAGATCACCGCGATGGCAATAACGATCTCCGCCATTACCTCGTAGGACGTGATCTGCGCGCTCGCATCAACTAGAGAGCCAACGATCATGCATCCCATGAAAGCTATTGCCGTATGGAATATGACACTGCCCACGGCCCGACGGGTTTGAAGCAGTTCACTCCACACCTTCGCCAAGTCATATGGCCCAAGAATTTCAAACTCGAGAAACTTCAGAATCGCTGTTGGTCATGCAGGTCACCAATGGCTGGTTAGCTTGCCAGCGAACTATTTTGACTCTTGGCAGGAGCTCAGGCAGGCCTTCATCGACAATTTCATCGCTACTTGTGAACAACCCGGCAACAAGTATGACCTGCAACGGATCCGAGATCGGAAGGATGAACCACTGCGCGAGTACGTTCGGCGTTTCTCGGAGATGCGCATCAAGGTTCCATCAATCTCCGACAACGAAGCAATCGAGGCTTTTGTCACCGGCCTCCGGTTCCCACGACGCCCCTAAGAGACAAGCTCCTCTGGAAGAGACCCAAATCAGTAACAGCACTTTGGCCACCGCTAAGAAATACGCGGACGCTGACGACGCTAAAAAGATAATCATTGAAGAAGCAGCAAGGGTTCCATGCTCCGACCACCCTCCACACCGCGATGATTACCACGGCAATCGTGGTCGGAACGACAATTTTGACCGCCGCAACCAGCGCAACGACTCTCGCGACCATCGTGATCAACGTAATCAGTGGCGCAACCGCCGTGATGATTACAGGAGCAAGCGCGCTCGGGAAGACGACGGCGAGGTCAACACCGTGAAAAAGGGCAGCGGACGTCGTAACTATGAGGATGACTACGCCAAAGCATTGAAGGGGCCCTGCCAGCTCCATCCTAAGTCGAACCACACCATGGAGAATTGCCGCATCCTCAAGACTATCTACACGCGTCAACAGGCTCCGGATACATCCGACAAGCCTAACGACGCGGGGGAACAGCGCAACGAGGACAACGACAACGACGATGCTGACCCTCATCATAAATACGTCAAGCCGACTGATCGCGTGCACACCATCATCGGCGGCAAGGTGTCCATTGAGACCAAACGAGAACGCAAGCTGCTCGCCCGCGCTTGCTTGAACGTGGCAAACACCGACAACCTTCTCACCGATCCGCGGTTTCCTCCGTGGTCTCACCGTGAAATCTACTTCAGCAGGAAGGACCAATGGGCCGCCATACCCGAGCCAGGGCGTTTTCCCCTGGTCCTCGATCCTTGTATCAACAAGGTTCAATTCGACAGGGTACTGATAGACGGCGGCAGCTCCATTGATATACTATTCAAGAACAGCCTGCCTGCTCTGAAAATAGCCCAGGCGGACCTGAAGCCGTACGAGGCACAGTTCAGGGGCGTTCTCCCCGGACAGAGCTCCACACCTCTCGGGCAGATCACGCTACCTGTGCAATTTGGGACTCCGGACCACTTTCGCACCGACTACGTCAACTTCGTGGTCGCTGATTTCGACGGCACCTACCATGCTATTCTTGGTCGACCGGCGCTCACCAAGTTCATGGCCATACCTCATTACAGGTATTTGGTGCTCAAGATGCCTACTGAGAAAGGAGTTTTAACCCTTAGGGGCAACATATACGCAGCTTATACCTGCGAGGACGACAGCTTCAAAATAGCAGAGGCCCATGACCTCTCTATTCGCATGGCCGAGACCATGCTCGACGCTAAGAAGACCTCAGCCGATCACCTGGAGATCTTAGAGCTCGAGGCTCCGTGCAAGAACATCAGGTCCAAGGAGCACAAGATGATCCAGCTGGTCGAGGGCGATCCCAGCAAAACGGCCCTCATCGGGGCCGACCTGGATCCCAAATAGGAAGACACGCTCGTCAGGTTCTTAAGGGGCAACGTGGATGTGTTTGCATGGAAACCTTCCGACATGCCTGGTGTACCTTAGAACTTGATTGAGCACTCCTTAAATGTCAACAGCAAGGCCAAACCAATCAAGTAGAAGCTACAACGGTTCGCTCGCGACAAAAAGGAGGCGATTAGGGTAGAAGTTACACGGCTTTTGGCAGCTGGATTTATCAAAGAAGTGTATCATCCGGAATGGTTAGCCAACCCGGTTCTTGTACGCAAAAAGAATAATGAATGGAGAATGTGCGTTGATTACACTGATCTCAACAAACACTGCCCTAAGGACCCCTTTGGCTTACCTCGCATAGACGAGGTCGTAGATTCAACCGCCGGTTGCGAGCTGCTTTCCTTTCTCGATTGCTACTCTGGTTATCACCAGATCGCTCTCAAAAAGGATGACCAGATCAAGACATCTTTCATCACGCCTTTCGGCGCCTACTGCTACACGACTATGTCGTTCAGGCTCAAAAACGCCGGTGCTACCTACCAACGCGCTATACAGGCCTGCCTCAACGACAAGATAAAAGACGGCCTCGTCGAGGCTTACGTCGACGATGTAGTTGTCAAAACCAAGGAAGCACATACCCTTGTTGACAATCTGGAACGCACCTTCGCAGCCCTTAATGCGTTCCAATGGAAATTAAACCCAAAGAAGTGCATCTTTGGTGTCCCTTCTGGCATATTGCTCGGCAACGTCGTTAGTTACGACGGCATACGCCATAACCCGGAGAAAGTCAAAGCTGTCTTAGACATGAAGCCCCCAAAAAAGGTGAAGGATGTCCAGAAGCTTACCGGCTGCATGGCTGCTCTAAGCCGTTTCATATCAAGATTAGGAGAAAAAGGACTACCATTTTTCAAACTGCTCAAAGCGTCCGAGAAGTTTGAGTGGTCGGAGGAAGCAGACACTGCCTTCACGCAGCTGAAACAATACCTCATGTCACCTCCGGTACTTACTGCTCCTAGAGAAGACGAAACTCTCCTACTTTACATTGCGGCAACCGATCGGGTGGTTTCCACTACAATGGTGGTCGAGCGCGACGAGCCGGGCCACGCCTACAAGGTACAGCGGCCAATTTATTTCATTAGTGAGGTACTCAACGAATCCAAGACCAGGTACCCACAGATTCAGAAACTACTCTACGCCATACTGATAACATCCCAAAAGTTGAGACATTACTTCGACGGATATCGTGTGGTGGTCATGACTGAGTATCCTTTGGGGGACATCATTCGCAATAAGGATGCGAATGGGCGCATCGTCAAATGGGCAATGGAGCTATGCCCCTTTTCCTTGGAATTTGCAAGCCGTACTACAATCAAGTCTCAGGCACTCGTCGATTTCATCGTCGAGTGGACAGACTTAAGCACGCCTGCCTCTCCGGGATCCGACGAATATTGGACGATGTACTTTGACGGTTCTCTCAACATTGACGGTGCAGGAGCAGGAGTTCTTTTCGTGTCACCATCCAAGGAGCAGCTCCGGTACGTCCTCAGGATTTATTTCCCAGCATCTAATAATGCCGCCGAGTATGAAGCATGCTTGCATGGTCTACGCATTGCGGTTGAGCTTGGAGTTAAATGTCTCTATGTCTACGGAGATTCGGCTCTGGTCATCAACCAACTCAACAAGGACTGGGACACGACCAGTGAAAAGATGGACGCATATTGCAAATCGATAAGAAAGCTGGAAGGCAGGTTCTATGGCATCGAGTACATACACGTGGTCTGGGACAAGAACCAGGCAGTGGATGTGTTGTCAAAGTTAGGATCATCCCAAGCCAAAATCCCACATGGCGTATTCGTCCAAGACCTGCTCACGCCCTCCATTGAAGATAAAGATTCAACGACCGACAAAGTTTTAGACCAGCAATTAGTGGCTACAGTTCTGGCGCCGAGCACAACCGAGCTGCTTCCGACCACTCATGAGAAGGACTGGAGAACACCTTTCATCAAGTACTTAACAGATGGTAGCGGTTATATCGATCGAACAGAAAATGAGCGCCTGATGCGTCGTAGTAAGCAGTATCTGCTCGTCGATGGCAAGTTATGGCGTAAAAATGCTAAGGAGGAAATCCTGATGAAGTGTATAACCCAGGAGGTAGGCGAGCATCTCCTAGACCAAATCCACTCTAGCTCCTGCGGCAACCACGCGACCTCAAGAACACTGGTCGGTAAGGCTTTCCGAGCAGGGTTCTATTGGCCGTCAGCAGTGGCCGACGTAGAGAAGCTAGTCCGCCGCTGTGAGGGTTGTCAGTTCTTCTCCAAGAGAATCCATGTACCAGCACATGAGATCTAGACGATTCCAGCCTCTTGGCCCTTCGCATGCTGGGGACTAGACATGATCGGGCCTTTCAAACCAGCTCCTGGGAAATTTACATGCGTTTTCATGCTAATTGATACGTTTTCTAAGTGGATAGAATACATGCCTCTGGTATAGGCATCCTTAGAGAAAGCTGTCACATTCCTCGACCAGGTCATCCACCGTTTCGGCGTGCCCAACAGCATCATTACTGATTTGGGTACTCAGTTCACCAGGAACGCTTTTTGGGACTTCTGCGATGAAAGGAGCATAGTTGTAAAATACGTCTCGGTGGCGCATCCTAGAGCTAATGGACAAGTCGAGTGGGCAAATGGCATGATCTTGGATGCATTGAAGAAGAGGATGTACAGAGAAAACGATAAAGCTCCTGGAAGATGGCTCAAGGAGTTACCAGCCGTGGTCTGGGGCCTCCGAACTTAGCCCAGTCGTAACACCGGCGTCTCACCATATTTTATGGTTTACGGCGCTGAGGCAGTCCTCCCACCAGATATAGCTTTCAGATCAGCATGGGTAGAGAACTTCGACGAAGGCAAGGTCAATGAAGTACGGGAGCTAGAAGTCAACAGCGCAGAAGAGAAAAGGCTTGACTCTTGCGTATGCATGGCCAAATACCTTGCTGTTTTGCGCAGGTACTACAACAAGAACGTTAAAGAGCATTTCTTCGTGGTCGGGGACTTAGTCCTGAAGTGGAAGACGAATCAGGCTGGTGTCCACAAACTCGCAACCCCATGGGAGGGACCCTTCATGATCAAGGAAGCCACACGTCCAACGTCTTATAGGTTAGCTCATCTGGACGGCACGGACGTACCAAACTCATGGCACATCGACAAGCTTAGACGTTTCTATGCTTAACTACTGAGATATGTACTCTACTTGTATTTTCGATTTACTTTACTAAAGCAACTATGATTTCTCCGACCACTCTAATGTGTCACTCCGAATTTTATGGTTATTCTAACTTAAGCCAGTACAAGCCGACCACCACTCCTTCTACGGTTTTCGGAGCAGGCCCTGTCTCCAGTTCCTCCCAACACGTGCACGGGATCCGCTCTCTATATTGCGGGTGATCGGCAGGTCCCCCCTGGTTTGACTTGTCTGCGTCCACATGTGCATAGGTCATAGTACCTCACACTCCGACCACACGCCAGACTACGGCCGCACAAACTTTTTAGGATGACGCGTCGAGCAAAACGGTACAACTAAACAGAACGTTAACACGTTCCCACTTAGTTACACCAACAAAAAATTTCAAGCTTAAAGTACATTTTGTATAAAACAAACAAGCTTATAATGATATACAGTTACGTTATTACAAGCTTGCCTGAAAAGGCTCAAGTTTACAATAACACAACTATGTCCTCCTTCTACAGCTCTAAGCCTATTACATTGGCTGGTCGGGGCGCATGGCATTTACTGCTCGCCGCCTCTGATACCCTACTCGAGTCTCGGGGACTCTTGAGCTAGTCAAGCTGAAGGGGATGGCCCCACCGGTGCCTGGCTGGTCAAGACCGCAGGCTTCATCGGTTGGCTTGCAGCTGACGGCATTTCCAGCTGGCTTGTCGATGGCATACCCTGCACAGGTGCTGTCCCACCTCCGCATAGGTTAATATCGCCAATTATCTTCGATGACAAATCTAGCTGGGCCGTCCGAAGCTCTTCGACCTTGTCTGGGTCTATCTCCTTTGGGTACCCAGCCTCCAAGCGTTTGAGGTCGATCAGGGGGTAGTGAGCACGCACCATGCTTAGCACATGGGCACCCGTGTACTCACCCGCCTCCTTTACGAAGTCTTGGAACCATCCCCATGCTTGCTTGCATCTCTCGACCAGTCCGAGCTGGGGCGTCCTTAGCTCTTCCTCTGTGAGCGCCGGGTCGATAAGGTCGAGGACGGGCACAATGCCAGTTGCCATTTCTTGGCACCGCTTGTTCCACGTGTCCCGCTCCTCGGTGGCCTTAAGGCATTGTGCTTTCCAGTCGTCACGCTCCTTGATCACGGCCTCCAGGTGCCTCTTGGCATTGACTTTCAAAACTGAAAGCAGTACAAGACATCAAACGTGATGACACGACAAGGCAAGGTGGGCAATAGAATGAGAAAGGTGGTCTGGAGTGCTTACTTTTCAGGTCGTCCTTCATTCTGTTAGTGTGGTCTTGGAGTTTTGACTAGCTGCGTGCCAGTTTCTCGTTGTCCTCCTTTAGGCGACCACATTCTACAAGCACACAGCTGTTCTCCCCCTGGAGGTAGGTCACTTCAGCTTCTAAACCTGCATTATAGCTATTACTGCCAAGAACACAATAACACAAATCCCGCACTTGCTATGATACGGTGAAAACTTACCTGTTCTCTCCCGCTCTTTGTTTTTGAGCTGGCCGACCAGGTTTTGGTTCTATGCTTCTCGGTCTATCCTCTCCTGGTCGGCGGCTTCAAGTTGGTGCCGTAGGCGTTCCACTTCAGCCGTCAGCTCCTTATTGGTCGTCGTGATTCCTTCTATCTGGTCGAAGCACCTTTTTCGGTATCTTGCAGTTTTCATCAAGTCCTGCATTCAGACAAGCTACGTCAGACGGTTCGACTACACAACAGGGTCAAAGAACTCAAGCCAAGTATACCTGGACTTCCGTCACCAGATGTTTGGCCGCCCGTTCGACTCTTAAGGTCTCTTTGACCTCTGGGATTTCCTCGTGCATGACCCATTCGTCGTTCCAATAGCGTGACACATATACATGTTGTCGCCTATCTTGGGGACGGCCCAGGACTTCTTCCACTTCTTCCTCTTCAGCCTCCTATTCGGGAGGCGGCACTGGTCTAGAGTTCGTAGACTCCACGACCACCAGGGCTTTCCCACGAGCTGTCGCGTCGGCAACCATGTTCTGGGCAACTTCTGGCTGCTGCCCCTCGGCTAGATCTAGCTCCCTTGGCGCCGTGGTATCTGCCTCAGCAGGGTTCATGCTTGGAGCACCTGTATTCTGCTCGGTTGTCTTCTTGACCAGCTGCTCGGGGACTGGCGTCTGGTCGTCCGCCTGCTAAGGCCCAGGCGGAGTCCCTGCCATGGGCTCCTCCACGGCTGGGTGCTGGGCAGTTTGTCCCGCCATTGTTGGTGGGGACGTTCCGCACCCAGCTAGCTGGTCGGGGCCTTCGGTGGATGCCGAACTAATGCATTCAGAGACAAATTCAGAAGACAATAGCAACCAATGCAAAATGCAAGCTTACATAAAAAACATAGATACTTACAGTTTCGACTTGCGGAAGGATGTGGCGAAGGAACGTCTCCTCGACCGCCCCTACTCCGCTTCCTCGGCAGTTTCCACCGGGACTTTTTCAACCTCCGGTATGGGCATCGGAGTATGATGTGGCATGTTTCCTTTGCCTATCCTCTGTGTCGCAGTGGTCGGTGCTGTGACAACTGCTGGCCCAGAGGAGCCACCCTGCTCCGTCGGTCCCACCTGCCTTCTCCTCTTTCGGGGGACGAGCTGAAAGATGTCCGCATCCTCTGCTTCGTCATCCGACAGGGGGAAGATGGCTTGACGTCGTTTGCTGGCAGCCGGACGCTTGCCAGCGGCTCTAGTCGAGGCATCCTCTACGGTCTCGAGAACCGCCCAGTGAACGTCGTCGGTCCTGGCGCTGGTCTAGGTGGCTGGGCCGGTAGCTTGCGGCCATTCTACACCGAGGGGAGGCGACACGAACACTTCTGCCCGGTCACGGCCATTACACTGAGACACCAAATGAAGGAAAAGACAGTTATTTTCTTGATACAACATGACTCTACAGTTAAAAGGAGGCGTCATTTACCTTTGGGGGAGGTCGAGCCAGCTTGAAGGCATGCTCGATGGCGTTCAGTGCAACATAATTGGGATCGGTCAGGTTGAACAGCTCTCCAATCCTGGCCTTGATCTCCATCTTGTCGAGCGGCTCCTTCCTGGTCCTCGTTGGATCAGCGCCTCCTTGGTACTCGAAGCTAGGATGAATCCTTTTCTGGCAGGGCTGAATTCTTCAGCTGATGAAGTTACCGACCACACTCGGGCCATCAAGCCTTCCCCAAGGGATCATCCCGAGCAGTTCGGCGATCTGCTCCAAGTTCTCGGGCTTCTCCGACCAGCTACTCTTCTTCTCTGGAATCAGCCCCACATCGCACAGAGTGATGGTGTTCGGCTCTTCACGGATGTAGAACCACTTCTTGTACCACTCGTCCAATGAGGTGTTCCAGGGGCAGTGTAGGTATTGAGACTTCATGCCGTCACGCAGGTTCAGGTAGATGCCTCCGGCGATCTTCGAGCCACCGCTCCCTTTCTTCCGAAGGCAGAACAGGTGGCGAAAGAGGTCGAAATGGGGCTGGAAGCCACCATAAGCCTCGCAGAGATGGATGAAGGTGGAGACAAGAAGAATCGAGTTGGGATGCAGATTGCAAATCCCAATCTCGTAGTACAAGCAGAGACCCTGAAGGAAAGGGTGCACTGGAATCCCAAAACCCCGTTTAAAGAAGTCTTCAAAGACCACAATCTCACCTGGTTGTGGATCGGGGAAGCTTTCTCCTTCCGGCGCACGCCATCCTGCAAGTGCCTTGTTGTGGAGCACTCCCATGGCGACGAGGTCCTCGATGGTCTGCTCATTGCTCCGCGACTTCCACCATTCCTTCGCCATGACCCCGCCTTTCTTCTAGGCATCTCTCTTCGCCATTAGTTCGTCCTTACTAAGTGGGTGGATGCAGGAGACCGAGGGGATTGGCGATGATTTTGGGGGGAATAGGGTTTCGGCAGGAAGAAGAAGAAGGTTGTGGCGGCGGATGATAATGGGGAACAGTGAGTAACTTACCAGATCTACATTATATAAAACAAAGAGCACCGTCGGTTCGTTCGCCCGAGAATATTGGGAGTCGTGCGCACGCGCCGCAGACGGTTGTTCACACAACCTCGAAATCTGCGCCAATAAATGCGTTCCTTCGTTAACAGTGTACGCGCCTCTTCGTTGATGGTGTAAGAGGTCCCACACTGACACACCTCAATACAGGTGTCAACCGACTGTTTGCAAAAAAGAAGAAGAAGAAGACAGAATGACGTACTATACCTATTCACTTTTTTGACCAGACGTGTCAGACTGGACTTGGCAAAGAATAGAGAAAAATAAGTACACCAAATAATAATACAAGCAGCGCAAGTGATCGTGGATTTGCCCTGACCACTACTGTGCTCGGGGACTGCCCAGACCACTACTGTGCTTGGAACTGCCTAGACCACTACTGTGCTCGGGGACTGCCCAGACCACTACTGTGCTTGGATATTGTCCAGACCACTTTTTTGCTCGGGGACTGCTCCGACCACGGCCGTGCCTGGGGACTGCTCCGACTATTACCATATTCAGGAGCTGCTGTGACCACCGCTGTGCTCGGGTACTCTCCCGACCACTTCTTATAGTTTTGCTCTCCTCGGCTACATGTGATTTGTACTCACATACAGTTGAGAGACATTTATTTGGATCTTGCTACAAGGTTCATACTTCACCTTCCAGCAAGCTCGGGACTACGGAGACCCTGGCACCACGTGCCTGCGTCACCTATCACCAGGCTCGGGGACTAAGTGGGCACACTTCACCTTGCGGTGAATGTGTTTGTTTAAATCGACCCCTGTGCTTTGAATGATTATAAGGATTATTAATATGCTCGGGGACTGCCCCGACCACTGCTTGAATAATGGTTCTCCTTGGCTACATGTGATTCGTACTCACATACAGTTAAGAGACATTTTTTTAGACCTTGCTACAAGGCTCATACTTTGCCTTCCAGCAAGCTCGGGGACTACATCGGTACGATGCACCTGCCGGTGCATCATGTTTTGCCTGTACGGCAATTCGGTTTTCAACTAAACTATGAATTCTTTTTAGACCCTGGCACCACGTTCCTACGTCACCTACTACCAGGCTCGGGGACTAAGTGGGCACACTTCACCTTGCGGTGAATGTGTTTGTTTTTCGACCCATACGCTTCTGATGATCAAGGACGTCATGCTTCAAGACCACTTACATTTCTTTTCAGAAATACAAGTGGGCACACTTCTCGGGACAGAAATCTTTTTCTTTTTTCTTAAGAGCACCATACATTCTTCGGACAACCTACTTCTCCGGTGATGACGGTGGTCGGAGGCGTCAAGGATTCAAGCCTCGCTTGTCGGAGAAGGTTAAAATGGCATGTCACAGCATAATACATGATGCTCGAGGACTAGCTATGGGGGTATTAACCCCTATACCCTTACGGCTAGTCTTGGGCTGGCCCGGATCGATGGGTTCAGTCCACCCAAAAGACGACGTGCGGCCTAGTTAACCTGATCGGAGTCCCGCACAAGGAATCAAGACGGATTTGGCGACCAAGCAGGGTCCTGGTCGGTTAGAATAGGAATCCTTATCCGGCCACATATGGCAATTGTAACTGACTAGGATTAGTTTCCAGATCTATAACCCTGCCCCCCAGACTATATAAAGCGGGTAGGGGACCCCTCTAAAAACATCTCTCATTGACATACAGCAATACAAATCAGACACAGGATGTAGGTATTACGCCTTCTTGGCGGCCGAACCTAGATAAAACCTCGTGTCTGTCTTGTGTCACCGTCTTGTTTGGGGCTTGCGCATCTGTCTGCCGATAATCTACTACCTTGGGCATACCCCTAGGTAGACTGCCGACCATATTTCGTCGACAGGCTCTCTAGAGCCTGCTGAGCTTCCACAGTCCAAACGAAGGCATTCGTCTTTTTGAGGAGCTTGTAGAGTGGCATCCCCCATTCACCAAGCTAGGAGATGAATCAGCTCAGGGTAGCCAGATAGCCGGTGAGCCTTTACACACCCTTGACGTTGCGTATAGGGCCCATGTTGGAGATTGATGTAGACAAGGCCTGATCTGCCGATAGGTATGGTAGCGTTGATTGATGGAGACTCAATGTTCATGATCTTGGCTTCAAACTAAGACTAATTAGCACTCCCGCAACTATTACACCACTGCTCTGTTGGTTATCAACCACATGAACGCGATTGACCTCGCCCAGAAGGCTTTCCTATAAGCGAATCGAGAACACAAGCAAGAACGAGATGAACGCAATCTAAAATTGCAAATAAATATGAGGCTTATGAAAACAAGAAGAAGTTCAAGTCTTTATTCAAAAGGACTAATCGCCACAGGCGAACAAGATCAAGAACTGGGGCCCTGATTCACAGCAAGCAGCCTTGGCGGCACAGTTGCAGTAAAACAATATCTGTTTCACAAGGAAATCAAGAACTAAACAAAACCCAAATCCTAAGGAGAGCAATGGATTCTATTTATAGAGTCTTGGGCGTCACCCCCCTTGACGCGCCCTCTAATAGGCCCAAACACGATACACGGTCCAACGGACCAAAAGACGGTGTTGCAGCACCCTGGCAGATTCTAGATGCTGACTTGTTTCGACGATTCCTATTGATTCCGATGGTCTTTTGATGTGAGACCACTTGGATTGACTTCTTTATCAAATTATCGTTCCAACCATATGTGGATCGTAAAAAAATGGAGTCCAGATGTGTCTTGGATAACCAGTTTAAGGCAGACTAGTCCTAGAGGCCGAGGCAGACTCGAACTTGAGTTGCTTTGGGCCTCCACCTCGGGGACTTAAATCGAATTAGCCTTGGGCCTCCTTCTTGACTTAGACACTCTTGCTAGCCTCCTACCCCTCCATACCATGCATCAAACATGGTCATATGCGTGGGTGTCATGTCCTCATCATCCTCCCCTTCTTGATGAAAAATCGTCCTTGGTGTCGATTGTGCTTGAAACTGATCCTGCACAACACAAAAGAGAACGGGGTTGCGAAGATAAAGGGAACTGAAATAATTGTGAGAAAGAACGTGACCATGTTTCCAAGTTTGTAGCATGTCATCTCGCATAAAAATTTCAATAAGCATATAGACTCCATGATCCGAATGCACACGATGTATGGCAACACTATCCTGCAAAAGATAAGAACTAACCAAAGACAATGCAGGAATAGATGGCCTAGCAGACATAGGTAGCAACAAACAATGCTCCCCTTCTTGGAAGTGAACTTGTTTCTTTGAGGAATATGAGAAAATATTTGTATTATTATGGCTGCCCTCTAAACGATCATAATCTTGTACAATAATAGAAGAATTCATATGACTACGAACGTATACTCTATGTATCATATACTGTTCTTTGTTGTTATATTTACCAATAACATGATATGTGTGTTTAGGAAATCAAGGCAAATCAGCATATTTAAAAAGGCTCTCCTCCAAACAATCTAGGTTACATAAAACATCAAATTCAATGTAATCCAAAGTATGTAAAGAAGACAACAGTTTGAGCTCATCAGTTTTAGTAGCAATATGAATAAAATGTTTATTTTCAGCACAAGTGGTTGGTTCCAAAACATGTAAAACTGAAGCATCATCAACCAATTCATCTTTATCATAAGGAATGTGGGGGTATTAACCTGGGAAATTTACATGTGTCTTCGTGCTAATTGATAAGTTTTCTAAGTGGATAGAATACATGCCTCTGGTATAGGCATCCTCAGAGAAAGCTATCACATTCCTCGACCAGGTCATCCACCATTTCGGCGTGCCCAACAGCATCATTACTGATCTGGGTACTCAATTCACCGGGAACGCTTTTTGGGACTTCTGCGATGAAAGGAGCATAGTTGTAAAATACGTCTCGGTGGCGCATCCTAGAGCTAATGGACAAGTCGAGCGGGTAAATGGCATGATCTTGGACGCATTGAGGAAGAGGATGTATAGAGAAAACGATAAAGCTCCTGGAAGATGGCTCAAGGAGTTACTAGCCGTGGTCTAGGGCCTCCGAACTCAGCCCAGTCGTAATACCGGCGTCTCGCCATACTTTATGGTTTACGGCGCTGAGGCAGTCCTCCCACCAGATATAGCTTTCAGATCAGCACGGGTAGAGAACTTCGATGAAGGCAAGGTCAATGAAGTACGGGAGCTAGAAGTCAACAGCACAGAGGAGAAAAGGCTAGATTCTTGCGTACGCACGGCCACATACCTTGCTGTTTTGCGCAGGTACTACAACAAGAACGTTAAAGAGCGTTTCTTCGTGGTCGGGGACTTAGTCCTGAAGTGGAAGTCGAACCAGGCTGGTGTCCACAAACTCACAACCCCATGGGAGGGACCCTTCATGATCAAGGAAGTCACACGTCCAACGTCTTACAGGTTAGCTCATCTGGACGGCACGGACGTACCGAACTCATGGCACATCGACAAGCTTAGACGTTTCTATGCTTAACTACTGAGATATGTACTCTACTTGTATTTTTGATTTACTTTACTAAAGCAACTATGATTTCTCCGACCACTCCAATGTGTCCCTCCGAATTTTATGGTTATTCCTACTTAAGCCAGTACAAGCCGACCACCACTCCTTCTATGGTTTTTCGGAGCAGGCCCTATCTCCGGTTCCTCCCAACACGTGCACGGGATCCGCTCTCTACGTTGCGGGTGATCGGTAGGTCCCCCCTGGTCTGACTTGTCTGCGTCCACGTGTGCACAGGTCATAGTACCTCACACTCCGACCACATGCCAGACTAGGGCCGCACAAACTTTTCAGGATGACGTGTCGAGCAAAACGGTACAACTAAACAGAACGTTAACACGTTCCCACTTAGTTACACTAACAAAAAATTTTAAGCTTAAAGTGCGTTTTGTATAAAACAAACAAGCTTATAATGATATACAGTTACGTTATTACAAGCTTGCCTGAAGAGGCTCAAGTTTACAATAACACAACTATGTCCTCCTTCTACTGTGCTCGGGGACTGCCCAGACTACTACTATGCTTGGATACTGCCCAGACCACTTTTGTGCTCGGGGACTGCTCCGACCACGGCCGTGCCCGGGGACTGCTCCGACCATTACCATAGTCAGGAACTACTATGACCACCGCTGTGCTCAGGGACTCTCCCGATAACTTCTTATAGTTTTGCTCTCCTCGGCTACATGTGATTTGTACTCACATACAGATGAGAGACATTTGTACTACCAAACCATCGAGGGGCATGATGAAATGCGCCCCAAGCATGGTCACCAACTAGACGACCGGAGTCCTAGGACTAAGGGCCTAGGACCACGGGCCTTTGGCCGGTGTATTCGGAGAACGCCGTTCCCATAGCGCTTCCGATAGCCCACCAACATTACCAAGTACACCGAGGAGACGAACCTCGGTATTTGGCTCAAAGATTTTTGGCTCGCCTGTCGAGCCAGAGGGGTGGATGATGACCTTTTCATCATTCAATATCTCCCTATCTGTATGGGGGAACATGTTCGGGAGTGGCTCGAATTCCTCCCACACGACAGCATTCGTGACTGGATAGACCTCAAAAGGGTCTTCATCGGAAATTTCTAAGGGACGTATGTCCACCCTGGTAACTCCTAGGACCTCAAGAGCTACTAGTAGGAGCCCAGTGAGTCCTTGTGGGATTACATCCATAGACTCCCCCAACGATGCAACTCCCTCCCTGATGTCGTCGACACGGACGTCATCAGTGCATTCCTCTCTAGGACAACCTACGAGTCCCTGATCCACAAGCTTGGCTACCTGAAGCCCTGTACCACCCGTGACCTACTCGACGTCACCACTAACCACGCCTTCGATGAGGAGGCGGTCGGAGTGGTCTTCAACGGAGACTAGGACAAAGGCAAGGCCAAGCGTGCAGACCAAGATGAGGGCCCCTCCACACAGAGGGGCAAGAAGAACAAAAAGGATCGGCGCCGACCGGACAACACTGCGTTGGTTGCCACAGCTGATCGCACGGGCAAGTAGCCCCAGCAAGGCCTACCTAACCACTTCAACAAGATCATGGATAGCCCATGCACCAACCACGCCTACCCCATCAAACACCTCTATAAGGACTATGAGCTCCTCAAATGTTTCCTGTGATAGGCCGGTGGGCCGAAAGAAGGAGACAGTAAAGAGGCAGCAGCCAAGAAAGGAGGCACGATGAGCAAGGATGGAGATGGCTTCCCCAATCCTGAGGAATGCATCATGATCTTCAGCAGATCCGATGCCATCTGGTCCAAGCGCCAGCACAAGGTGTGCTATAGGGAGGCACATGCCACCGAGACAGCCGTCCCCTCCTTCCTCAGCTGGTCGTAATCTCCTATCACCTTCGATCAGAGGGACCATCCCTCTCACATCATGAGAATAGGATGCTACCTGCTCATCATCGACCCCATCGTCCGCAAGAAGCGCCTCACCAAGGTGCTGATGGACGGAGGCAGTGACCTCAACATCCTCTACATCGACACCCTCGACGCCATGCACATCCCCTGGTCGAAACTCCACCTAGCAGGCTCTCCCTTCCATGAGGTGATCCTAGGAGCACAGGCATACCCACTCGGGCAGATCGACCTGCCCGTCACATTTGGCAACCGAGCCAACTTCTGCTTGGAGGTCCTCACCTACGAAGTGGTGGACTTCCTAGGGTCCTACCATGCCATCTTGGGGTGGCCATGCTATGCCAAATTCATAGCAATCCCCAACTACACCTACCTCAAGTTGAAGATGCCGGGACCAAACGGCATCATCACCATGAGCAGCGCCTTTTCGCATGCCTTCATGTGCGACTATGAGCATTTCGAGCTCACCATCATGGTCATCAACTTGTTCGAGCTCCCACTGCTAGGGGAGTCGTCGACCCCAGCAGTCCTAGACTACAACAAACTAACCTCCTTGATGGCCTTCTGCCTGCTCGAGGAAACCAAGGCTGTGGGAATTGACCCCACTGATCCAACCTAGATGGTGAGGATCGAGGCTTAGCTCCTGGCCAAATAGGAATGTGAGCTCATTGACTTTCTACACGCCAACCGTGATGTCTTTGCATGGAAGCCATCTGACATGCCAGGCATACCACAGGACGTCACCGAGCATGCACTGTGCCTCATCTTGGGCTCAAAGTCCGCTAAGCAACGCCTGTGCCGCTTCAATGATGAGAGGCGTAGGGCCATAGGCGAAGAGATCGCTAAACTCCTGGCATCCAGATTCATCAGAGAGGTATTCCACTCTGGATGGCTCGCCAATCCTATTCTTGTTAAAAAGAAGACCAAAAAATAGAGAATACGTGTTGATTATACTGGCCTCAATAAAGCGTGTCCAAAGGATCACTTTCCTTTGCCATG
>NW_027097656.1:0-60000 GCF_019320115.1 Miscanthus floridulus | reverse complement strand
ACGCGCATCGCCACAATAGCCTCCCACGCCTCCTTAGCAGAGCTCTTCGCCCCCAACGGCTCCCTGTACTCCGCCGGTACAGCAGCGAGGATAGCCTCCAACGCTGATATGTCATCTTCCTCATTGTCGGTGCCCTTGTCAACAGCATTCCAGAGCCGTCGGACTCTGAGCTTGACCTTCATGGTCACCGACCACTCTCCATAGTTGGTGCGAGTTAGCGTCGGTCAACTGGTGCATCTGACCTCCCGCACCATGCGAACAACAACCTCCGGTCGTGGCTGGGCAGCCACAGCAGTGCCACTGCTGTCGCCCATCTCTGAACCATTCGTCATCGCCAGCAGTTAGTCCGGCGATGGCGCTTGTACGGCTCTGATACCACTTGTTAGCCCACAGGATCACCGGCTCAGGTGAGTCGACCACTCACCAGTCTTGCCGACCACGGTCGAGCACGACCGAGGCTGTCTGACCACACACACTATGGCTCGAGGTAGAAGAAGAGGAAGAACAGAGCATACACACACAGTACAAGCACTAGCGTTGGCCGGCACCGGCGCGCGCACGGAGGATATCAACAGCTTCAAGCGCGAGATGGCGGCTCGTTTTTGAATGAGCGATCTCGACGCACTCTCCTACTACCTCGGCATCGAGGTGAGACAGGGGAAGGAGGAACTTACGCTCGGTCAGAGCGCGTATGCCTCGAAGCTGTTGGAGCAGAGCGATATGGCTGAGTGCAAGCCATGCGTGACTCCGATGGAGGAGCGGCTGAAGCTAATGAAGGCCAGCACCACGGCGAAGGTGGATGCAACACTCTACCGGAGCATCGTCGGTGGTCTGCGCTACCTAATCCACACAAGATCGGACATTCCGTTCGCCGTGGGCTACGTCAGTCGCTTCATGGAGGATCCCAAAGAGGATCACTGGGCTGTAGTGAAAGCGGCTACTGCGCTACGTCAAGGGGATGGTGGATCAAGGGATCATCTTCCCCAAGACCGGCTGTAGTAGGCTGCAGCTCACTGTGTTCAGCGATGCAGACATGGCGGGGGACATCGACGGGCGGCGGAGCACCTCTAGAGTGCTCGTCTTCCTCGGGTTGGCCCCAATTTCACGGTTGTCGCTGAAATAGAAGGTGGTGGCGCTATCTACGTGCGAGGCAGAGTACGTAGCAGCGGCCACAGCGGCGTGCCAAGTTGTGTGGCTACGCTGGCTGCTGGACGAGCTGACCGGTGTGGAAGCTCACCCACCAGCACTGATGGTGGACAACCAGCCTGCCATCGCCATCGCGAAGAATCTGGTTCTGCACGACCGGAGCAAATACATCGACGTGAAGTTCCACTTCCTCAGAGACTGTGTCGACGGAGGGCAGATCGTCATCGAGTTCGTCGAAACTGGTCGGTAACTCGCGGACGTCCTCACCAAGTCGTTCGGACGTCTTCGACTCACAGAGCTGAAGGAGATGATCGGCATGGAGGGGGTACAAGGGATAGCAGTAGGATTAGAGGAAGAATTGTTAGATAATCTACTGCTTCCTTATGTGTACACACAGCAAGGGAATGCGACGCCGAAAAGGCTCCCTGCTGTGGTACTGTAGCCGCTGTAGAAGCAGGCGCCGAACGGCTCACATGCCGTACTGTAGCCACATGCAGGGATAGGCGCAGAAGTCAGCCCTGCTGTGTTATCTAGTCACTTCAGCAGTATAGGTGCTGTACTAGGACTAGATGGATAGAGTTATATATATAGTTTGCTACTGCAACTCAACAAAGAGAATTCAGTTTTGCCATCTCCTGTACAGGGCTCCGCCCAACGCTGATGCTTGTACTGTGTGTATATGCTCTGTTCTCCCTCTTCTTCTACCTCGAGCCATAGTGTGTGTGGTCGGACAGCCTCGATCGTGCTCAACCGTGGTCGGCAAGAATGGTGAGTGGTCGACTCACCTGAGCCGGTGATCCTGTGTGCTAACAAATTCTGCCACTACACCCTTTCCTACCTGTCTTCAAAACAAAATGAAAGAACTAGATTGTTCATATGATCATATCTATCCAGATACAAACATGTAAACAAGTTGTAGCTCAAAAAGGAAAACTGTTAGATATGTTCTATTAGATTTTCGATAGGATGAAGCATGGCATTTGTGCTACACTTGAAACAGGCCCATATTCTTAAATTAGAGTCTTCGATTACATAAAGTACGCTACAAGAACTGACCATTTCATCAATTGCAAAACCCTTTGTCCATTTGATAAGAGTGCCAGATGCGACTGAATTTTGCTTCACTGGAAAGGAGAATGTAAAACCAAGTTGTCTTTGCATGCCCTCAGGAAGATGAAAGCCCTCACCCTCGGAGGCAACGAACTTTGCTAAAGCAGCCGCAATAAAATCAAACAGCTCCTAAAATAGAATTACAAAGAACATTATTGCAGACTTAATGTATGACAAGAAAATTGAGTTATACGAAAATGACATAAAATAAAACTACTTAAATGAACATAATGAGATATGGACGTGAGTCCTTATATTTGATCCCCTGGACATTAAATGTTGAGGAATGGATACGCCTTTAGATTCTTGCTTGACTATTCGCTGTTCCTTGCCCCCAAACTGAATTCGTAAAACACGAAAGTTTGTTCCTCCAAGGTCAAGAGCATAAAATAGCCCTTTCTCGCCCCTTCAAGAATTGGCTTACAGAGTCAGATGTATATATATTCTAAAAATGCAAACTCATGGCAGCTGAAACATAAGAAAAGCAATCCTGAACAAAGAACGTAATGGTTCAATCTGTAACATTTATTCAGTTCGGACTCAAACACAGACTACCGAACATCATCTTCAACCAAACTTTCCTATAATTCTTTTAAAAACCTTCAGGGTCAAAACTCTTTCCATCCAATTAAAGCACAGATCGCCACATTGCCATACGTCCATGGCAGATTGACAACCACACTACCATTCCACACACACAAGTGGGCCTTTGACCCAAGAACACAAAGCACAGATCGCCACATTGCCATACGTCCATGGCAGATTGACAACCACACTACCATTCCTGCATTTCGGACGGATCGCTCTCCGGGTCTTAATCGAACAGGCAGGAGTAGGGGTCTGCGCTTACCCGGAGGGTAGGGAGTCAACGTAGGTGACGAGCATCTTGAGGAGGACGCTGCTCCCGCTCTCTCCCTCGGAGTCGTTGGAGGCCAGTCCCGCGCGCATCTCCGCGGCCATCGCGTCTGCCACCTGCCGCAGCCGCTCCGCCGGCGCCGCGCACCGCTCCTGCAGGTCCCGCAGCACGGCGGCTGCGCGTGCCCACCGCCTCGCTTCCCGCAGCCTCTGGCGTGCCATCACGGCGGCTACGGCTGCGGCTGCGAAAACCGCCGTAGACGCCACCAGCGCCGCCGGCTTCCTCATCGGCGACGTTGCGTTCGCCTCTCGGCCTCAGGCCCACAGAGCAGCGGTCAACGGTGCCCACTGCCACGGGAGTCAGTGGCCGCAGCCCGCAGGCCCGCCGCAGTGACCGGTCACACTAGTCAACTTTCAACGGTGACTACTCCGAACGGAGCGGGACGTCTCCCCCTATTTGCTCTGTGTGTGTGTGTGTGTGTGTGTGTGTGTGTGTGTATATATATATATAATATATATATATATATAGATAGATATATAGAGATATATATATAGATTACATATAAATATATATATATATATATATATATATATAGATATATTAATACTATAAAATATAGAATATTATATATATATATATAATATTATATAATATATATATCTATATATATATATATATATATATATATATTATATATAATATATATATTATATATATATAGGACTGCGCTAATTGACAACCCTGGTTACTAAATAATATTGAGTACCCGGCCCCCCGCGCACGCCCGAGAGTCCCAGCCAGCCAAGAGTGCGTCTCGTGAGTCCCTCCCTGCCCGCATCCTAACCCCAAGCGCCGGCCCGCACGAGGGGAAAGGAGCCAGGGGAAACCGCGTACCCTGTCCCACGTTCACAGGCGAGGAAAACCGTCGCTGACCACGCGCGCCAGGCGAGACCGCCGAGCAGCCTGTACACCGGCGAAACCCTACCGCGCCACCGATGAGGCTTCTATTGGGGGGCACACCAGAGGCACGGACCCGCCCGGAAGCCCCTCTTCTTCTTCGTCTTTGAGGCCGGCACCCCTCTTCATCCTCGCGGACGGGCGGCGGCCCGTGAATCGCGCGAGCTCACGAGAAGCGGACAGGCGGCGGCGGCGCGAGCTTGGGCGAGGCGGACAGGCGGGTGGGCGGCGGCGCGAGGTCGGACGGCCGAGGAGCCCCCGTCGCCAGAGCCGCGGTGGCCGCCGAGACGCCGCTAACCCTCCCCTGCCGAGAAATCTGCTCGCCGAAACAGCGCACCAGGTGTGAATTACATGAATTGTGAGCTTGTTTACATCAAATTAAAAAATCTGAGTGAACGAGATGAATTTTAGCTTGTGGAGCAATGCTTGTGCGGGTGATGTCTTCACTTCTTCACTTCTAGTGGATTAGATCAGAAGTAATAATGGGTGCTTGTTTTATGTTTGACATGGCAATAATTTATGGCTATACAGTAATCCTTATATGTTTCCGTGATGTTTCTCAGATTAATTATTATTTGAATGAATCGAAGCTCCGCCACTAGTCAGTAAAGTTATTCAGTCAGAATGGGTTGCCGGAAGCAGTTGTTTGGGGAGGAAAGCAATTGTAAAGGGGTTGTGACTGAATCGTCAGCATCGCAAACAATGCACACGACTAATGTGGCTGTGGCAGATGGAAGATCAGGACAAGGTCACGATAGCTTACCGGCATGTATTTCAGAAGGTGGAACATCATCGTGCACACCAGGCCGTAACGAGGATGTTGTGGCTGGCATTTCAGAAGCCGGAACATCATCCAGCAGAGGCATGTTCTCACCAATGGCAATAGTTACAGAAAGCGAGAACGCTACACCAGATGCCGAAAAGAAGTACACCCATGTGAGTAGCTTGTTTGTGACATTTGAATAAGAAGTTCGAAGATTCTGCTATGTGAATATGAAATAAAATTAGGTTTCAAAATTACCAAATGATCAAAGTTGTGATGATGGGATTCAGAAAATAGAGATGAGAAGTATTCAGACTTGAGAAATAATGAAAAAAGTAAATGTACAAACTTGACATAGGCTGTAATGTGCATGCTTACAATATTTAGATTGAGGAACCAGACATGTTGAGGTCTTATATAGGCTGAAATTCACTGTAATCTATTTTGACTGAGATAAAAATTCGAGCAATTTTGCATTGCCTCTTGGTGGAAAATGGAAATATCTAATTGCATATGTTGTATGCAGAAAGAAGACATTGATCCTGCCCTCATTCCTAGGCCTGGGATGTCATTCAGAAACCGAAAAGAGGCCAGGGCTTTCTATGAAGCGTACGCCGAGGAGGTTGGATTCAATTTGAGCTATGGAAACAGTAAAACATATTCATATATTATACAGTGCAGCAATGAGGGGGTTCATACTTACTTTAAAAAAAATGAGGAGCTGCGTGTTAGGAACAATACCACAAAGAAGACACACTGCATGTCGAAGATGAAGCTTAAAAGAATTTATGATGAAAACAAGAATGAAATATCAGTGGTGATTGAGCAAGTGGATCTAATGCATAACCATCCATGTCTTAAAAAGAAAGAAGAAATAATAAATATGAGATCACACAAGGAAAAGGATCCGGTATTACTTGAGTTTGTTGATGACCTCCAAGCAGCGGATGTCCCGCATCATAGTATACAGAACATTGTTAGGGACATGCATGGGGGAGGTGAGAACGTTCCAATGACCAGGCGGGATCTTGAGAACAGGTCAGTGTGTGCCAACTCTTATACCATCCAGTAAATAGGTACTGTCGATTACATCTGTGTAATAGTAACAAATTTTGCAGGAAGGCGGCTAATGTGAGGGCAGAACATGCCAATGACATTGCGAAGCTTCTAGAATTCTTTGAAGACTGCAAGGCGCAGAACCCACAATTTTGTTGGTATGTCAAGATCGATAAAGAAGGGATGATTCATAGCTTATTCTGGAGTCACGCTAGCATGCAGGCAGAATATAATGATTTTGGAGATGTGATGACATTCGACACCACGCACAAGACAAATATATATGAGAAGCCACTAGCTATGTTTGTGGGTGCAAACCATCACCTACAGAACACATATTTTGGATGTGCGCTGTTAGGCGATGAGACAATAGAAACATTCCAATGGGTATTTCAAGCTTTCAAGAAATGCATGGGAAGACATAGGACTAGGTGCATTATCACAGGTAAAGTAAAACTATTTAAAAAAGTGGAAAACACCTTGAAGGTAGAATGAAAAACAATTTCAAGCTGTTTTGGTTGTATTAAGTTAACGATCCTCATGCTCCTATGTGTGGCAGATCAGGATCAGGCAATGGAAGTGGCCATAGGACTGGAATTCCCTGGTGTCATCCACAGGATTTGTCGGTGGCATGTGGTTAACAAGCATATGCCGAACCTGAATGAGATATTCAGCCTTTATGAGAAACAACACTTCAAGGAAAAATTCAAGTCAGTGCTGAACCACCCCCTGACACCCGCCGAATTTGAGAGAGCATGGGAAGAACTGATAACAGAGTTTGATCTGCAAGGAAATGCCACTATGGAGAGCTTATTCCGGCAACGAGCTAGGTATATCCCAGCTTTCTTTAAAGATGATTACTGTGGGATGATGACATCGACACAGCGTAGTGAGAGCAGTAACTATGCGATTAAGAAGAATTTTGTGGGAAAGCAGACATGTTTGCACAAGTTTGCAAAGCGTACTCTAGATTTCATGCAGACACGGAAGATGAAGGAGGGAGCTGAAACATACCTTGCAACGGTAGAACTAATTTAAACATTGAATGTTCTGTGATTGAAATGGTAGTACACTATGCAAAAACTTATGTTTCGATTGTGTCGTTTGTTGATGCAGAGCAAGACACTTACCAAAAACAAATGGCCATTTGAGGTTCAACTAGGAAGGATATATACACGGGCAGTGTTCAGAAACTTCGAAAAAAAAATGGTCAATTGCACCGCATACAACATAGAGGATGATCCAGAGCTAGGCGAGCATTGGTACAGGGTTTGTCACACGAATAGGTCAGAAGTGATAAGCTGGGGACAACACAAGTTCAAAGTGAAGGCAGATAAAGTCAACGGGGCATACAGTTGTGAGTGCAGGGAGTGGGAGCACACAGGTATTGTGGAAAGACACTAGTATCTTAAAGGATTCATGGAATTATGTCAGTACTGAAAGTTGTTGTCGATGCAGGACTATTTTGCGTGCACCTTTTGCGTGCCTTCATTCATGTCCAAGTAGACAAGATTCCACGTGAATACATTTTTAAGCGCTATACAAGGTTCGCTAGGAGGGAGGTTGACTTTGATACGAGCGACAAGCTTCTAACCGGGGAGGACGGCAACACACAAAGCTATAGAACAAAGACTCTAATACCAAAAGCTATGAAGGCGATCAGATCAGGGAGCATGTCTAACGCTGCTTACAGAAGATTGCTCGAAGTTTTAGAAGATGTCACGAAGGAAATAGACAATATCCCCCCAGACATTGGTGCAGAAGCAAGGAAGGGACAAGGTCCATCAAGGACAGAGGTAAAGACATGTTAGTAAAATAAGAACTATTTTAATGTACATATAGTAATAAAGGAGGTCTCTAAATTATATATGGCATGTAGGACAATTGTAGAGATAGCAGCAGCGACGATGACATTGAAGAAGGAAGATGTGAGGAGACAAGGATAACACGGGTATGTTTTTTTTACATTAAGTAATGAAGCAAGTGGGGGTGAACCTTAGTGAACCATATATGTTAATTCTGGACTATATATTTGGAATTGTGGATAGAAAATTTTACCAGCTGCGAACCAGTTACTACATGGAGGTTGTTCAAAACAAATGAAGGCAGCAGAAATAAAGGTAAAGGTGAAATGGAGATGTGGATTTTGGTTTATTTCAAATGCTATATCAGATCCTATATTACTGCTGCCTGAAATTTCACCATAGCACTTAGGTATTTTAGAAATAGAAAAAATAAAGTTAGTTGTACAATATGTGTCAGTTTGCTTGTGATTGCAATGGAACATCCGAATCCTATTTTTGATCCCTGCCAAGAAAAAAAAATTTGAGAATGAGTTGGTAAAGAAAAAAATGTGTAGGGGAAGTAGCTGGTTTAAGATTAGTCATATAATTCCTTGTTTAGGAAGTTGTATTAACTAGTTACTAAGAAACACATTTCATTAGCAGTAGTGCTCCATTGTTTCCATTTCAGTTGACAAGCATAACTGATTAGCTTTAGATTTTGTCATGCTTGACAAGCACAACTACAAGTTAACTAGTTATTCATTTAATCTGAAAAATTGGTGAATCAGTGTGGAGACTACCATGTTGACTTGATGTTATCACATAATTTTTGTGAATTACACCATCATGAATGAATGCAACATATGGCATAGTTCATGTGCTCTACTGTATTTGGCTTGATAATGTACCATGATCTTCATGCTGATCTGAAATAAATCTGTAGTAGCATAGACATGATTATAGACTTTGAAGTGAATTGTAAAAAAGGGTTGATGTTGATTTTTGTTGATTCTATGGACTGCTAAATGAAAAACATGTGCCAGGAATCTGGGACCGCATGTAGAGTTGAGGCTAGCCATGTGCTGAATTGCAATAAAGAAATAGGGAAGAAAAAGGCAGCAGCAGCAGCAACAAGTGAAGAAGGGTCACAACATGAACAGGTAGATGAGCAAACATGGAAATCAAGAGACGTTGGGCACTAGTTGATGTGTGCATTTGTTCTTACTCTGAAACTTATATTCTAAAGGATTGACAAACCTGATTTTGTGTCTGCAGGATGTGACAACATTGATAAACCTGGTGCCTCCTGAAAAAGCGAAGCCTAAGGGCAGGAACAAGACAGAGTCAGAGAAGGCAGCAGTAACCCTTGGAGCATTAGGCGAGAAATTGGGCACGAGAAAGTGCAAGGCTTGTGGGCAGTACGCTACACATAATGCGCGGACGTGCCTCAGCTTGGAACATAATAGAATGAGGCTTGAAGAAATGAAGAACAAAAAGAGAGGGAGGCCACCAGGCGCCAAAAATAAAAAGGTAAGCTGGGAGCATGTTACTGATCGCGACGAGGAGGACAATAGAGTGAAGACACGACAGAAGGTAGTCGCAGAAAACACCTATACTGGTCTAGATAGTGACAACGAGGGAGAAAAATGAAGAGGATTGCAGAGAGTAATACAAAGTGAGTGGTTGGAGGGGCCATGCGTCACAGCAAAATGCTATGAGAAGGGGTTGCTACGATGTGATGAAGTTTTAGCTGGTGGTATGATTTATCAATCATTGAAAATATTTTTTTCTAAAAGTGTCAGATTCAGAATCTGGTCATAATACTCTAATGTGCATTGCAAGTGGCGTGTGTTCTGACATTTGGGATGTATAGGTAATTTGATGTCGTCTAATGATTGATGAAACTGGGCATGCCCATTGTTATGCATGTTGCAAATGTAAGTTAAGTTTCATGAAGAACAGAAACTAGTGATACATACAAAGAGGAGCTTTAGAATAATTACTGTTATGAAAAGAAAGTGCAAAAGAAATGATATTGACCAGGCGATTGGCGGACGGCGCCGGCGGCCACAACATTTACCTTTCAGTACATCAATGCACTTATTGCTCACATTGTTTTCTCTATTTTATCTATTCTTCCGATTCTTACTTGTTGCCTCTTCCCCTTCCTCCTCTACCTCATCCTGCATGATTTTAATCAGCACCTACTGTTACCTCTCACAACCTCTATATAATATTCCCTTTAACTAACTAAAGTCTTGAGGATCACCACTCACCTTGGTTATCTGACCCTTGGTTGATCCATTCCGTGCCAATAGTGGTGGTAACTCGCCGTCTACCAGGCATAGGTCCTCATAAATTTGTATTCCATGCCAGTGCCGCCAGTTGAATACATCTTCTTTCTTTATGATTTGAAACTTTGTTAGTATACTCATCACAAAACTCACAATCAAAACAAAACAAAATGGATTCATGCAAGCTATTACCTTTCCATCCTTTCCCTTGCTGATGCCCATTCCATTTTGCATTTTGTCCTCAATTTCTTCCTTCCAAGATTCCTTTCTTATTCCCTCCATATCGTGTTGTCTGTAGTACGAATGACTAACTAGGAAGTAGCAATGAAGTAATGTGATATGGATGCGTACTTGCAACCATTTGGTCTTGTTCATGCATTTTTATAAGCACTCTGTAACGTCTTGTTCGCACTCGCGCTGCTTCCACAGGCCCATTCAGCCAATTTTTTTCTGAGTTTATGGCCGATTTTTTTCTTTCGCGTCTATTGCCCTCTCGCGCTGGTTACGGCAATTTTTTTCTATTTCCGATCAATTTCTTTTTGTTTCTGGCCGATTTTTTTTTTGTTATCATTTTTTTCGCTAGGCCTCCAGGGATGCATATATTTGGCCATATTTTATTGATATATACCAGGTTCCCTATAATGAATTACTTGTCAAAAATAACAATTCATTATGTAAACTATAAATAGTATTTCAATTTGATCAATACAAACATATCTTGTCAACAATAATAGTCTATGCTGCAAATAAAAAATAGTACTATTTCGTCTATCATAGTTACAAAGAATCTGTAGGCCTACTCTTTGGGACAACTTGAACAAAAAATCTATAGCAAAGAGGCAAGAAAGGAGATGCTTTATGAATTCCACAGCTTGATTCATATAAAAAATAAATAAAAAAAAAACTCCACAGCTTGATCATGTCGAGGACACCTCTGGACGAGGGAGCCGGACAGATGAATAACTCTCAGTGGTAAGTCGCAGAGTGGATTCTAGTTCCTTGAGAAATTTAATTCCTTAACTCCTATGTCACTAACATCCACCTTTGTGTCCCGCACTTCACTATACCATGTGGCCTGCTCGCGTGACCGACTGTTAGTTGAGGGAGGGCTGCTGCATGTCCTCCGCTACACTTCCCTGCTTCATTCGGTCCTCTGCCCTGTTGAGTCCTGACCGATTTCCTCCATCATCCTACCAACCGCTATGTTGTCTATTTTCCCACCAAATTTGTATGACTGGCCAAGAGGAAACACAGGTTATGTTACAACATATATGTTCATTGAAATATACTCAAATTTAAAAGTCAGATACATGAGCACATTTAATTTGGGTATACAGAAAGCTCAATGGGAGATACTAAAATGCTAGGCAAGATTAAGACGAAGGCATAATTTGCATGTAAATAAGCTGCTAATCTGACTCAGTGGAATATGATAGATAGTTGCAAGGAAAAATAGCTTTGAATTTGCAAGTATTATTCAAGTGGCACCTCAGGTTTAGTTCTGAAAAAAAAATATATGTAGCAAATTAGCAATTGTCAGCACAGAAATCTTCTCTAGCCTCTGGATCAAGAACAATAAAATACACGCAGAGTCAGTATAAACCAAAAAGCTAAAAGGTTCATAAGATCGTGACTTGCAAGGAAACATCTTGAATCAGTGAAAAATAATGTTGAGTACCCATTGGCTTGGAAGTGAAGCGAGCACTTCAACTACGGTTGGCCACAAAATTTGGGCAAGCAAAATTTGAAATACATGTATGTTAATTTGTTCTCTAATTCTGTGTCAAGACATCAGTTCATATACATATAATTTTTAGAAAAAAAACCATACTCAAGCTTAGATTAGCTGTAAATGAATGTCTATAATTTTGTCAGGTCATTTTGAAAATACTAATTCCAGATTGCAAGAGATTAACATTATAGTACAGCCATAATCCCCTTTGCACCTCTGTTCTGTGGAGCCGGCGCAGAAGGTCGACCTGGTTAGGAGGGTAACCTCTGGTTGTAAAGGAACCTCGTACCTAAATGCGGAATCATCACATTAACATTCTAGACCTAGAGAGGAAAGCAGCTCCTAAACATAAAAAAGGCCACTAAAAATTGCAATCATGTACTGAACATTGTTCTATGCTCTCAAATACAACCCTTTTTGGGTTGTTAGGCATCTTATCGACCAACTCCAACCCGAAACTGAAGGCATTGAGTAAGAATCTATTTAGAATACCGCATTTCAACTATCAATAGCTTAAATTTACAAGATGTACGAGAAATGGATTAAGGCTAGCTTAAATTTACAAGATGCACGAGAAAGGGATTAAGGCGGGTATAGGGGACCTGACGTACCGGAGGACTCCATCTGAGTAAGGCAAGCTTGGCATTCGACATGTGTGCAATCAAGATGTGGCAGCCGAGCAACCGGGCATTGCGCGTCCAAAAACAGAGCATAAAAAGTGAAAATAGAGGGTAAGTACCATTAGGGTACCACAAATTGTACAAATAAGGAAAAAAAGGAATTATCTTCAATACAACAAGAACACAGGGCGCATATAGATTACACACCAATGTTTCCGAAATAGTTGTCCCAAACAACAACCAGTCCACCACTGAAGGCTCTAACACCACAGGCATACACAGAAATGGCTTCTAGATATTCGGCATTGCATATAGAAAAAGAAAGGCGTTGAAAGAACATGATAAATCAAAATTGGAGGGATCGGAAAGGAAAAGTAGTGATGAACAAATGAAGGCTAACTATTATATTTGCATGACAAAGGTAAGTTCAGATTTATTTATAACCTTTCCTATCATTACAGTGCTGCTTAAGCAATAATTCCATGGCTCTGAGATGTTTACTTATTTTAGAAAGATTAGTGAACTGGATTGATTAAAGAGCAAATTACTATTGTATGTATGATTCTTTATTCTAAAAATAGAAAGCGCGAGAAAACAGAGGATAGTTAGGAGATAACAACAACATGAATAACACACTAGCAACCCATTAGATTAAACAAGCAAAAGAAGAATAGAAAACTGGACAGGTGGACAGGTGTCAGAAATGTTGACTGTGAAAATAAAAAACGAGTAAGATGCATAACTGAACTGGTAAGAAAAATATTAGGCAAAAAGGTCCCTTACAGTAATCTGTAAATGATAGACACAAATAAGCTATATCTAGTAAGCTAAACAGCCGTCAGGCTCAATTCGTGCAGCAAGGAAGAAAGAGAATTACCCAGGGGAGCAGATCATAGATCCATTTAATGGCAGATGAGATAATGCCGTGTTGCTGCAGCAGTGCTATACTGCTGTTTTGCATTGCATCTTCGTGCAAATATATTCCAGATCCATGAGCAAAAATATCAGAATCAGACAATCTTCTTTAGGGTCTTCGATCTACACACAACAGGGTAAAGTCACATCCCCATCCCCAACATTAAAAGGGACCAAAATTGGGGCATCGAATGTGAGTCTGGATGGATGGGTACCATACCAGGGAATGGTTGGGGTGAGCGATTCTGCTCGTACGATCGTCGCGTTGCACGCCTGAAGGAGATGATGCCGATGGCGTCGCCTGAAATTGATCCACCATGGGCAGCGTTCTATGAGGCTGCGGATTAGGTGAGGCCGCCGCCGCCGCCACCGAATCAAAGCAGAGGGGCTCTGTCGACGGACGCTGTGGATGCCGTGGATACGACGCCGAATCCTCAAGTATGGCCAGGACGCCGCCGACGCCGAATCCCTCAGGCATGGTAGCTGCGGATAAGGCGCTACCACCACCGCAGATTCACTCAACATAGGGATTGGAACAAGGTGAAGAGGTGGAGACGAGAAGACACTGCTGCCAGCTCGAGGCAACAAGATGGGTAGCAGCCGCGGGCCCAGGTGTAGCGGGCTCACCGGCGCCGAACAAGGGAGCAGGGGCGGCGGCGAGCTGAGGTCGTGCGGCGGGGACGGGGATGGGGACGGGGGCGGGGGCGAGCTCAGGCCGTGCGGCGGCGAGCTGGGCTCGTGCTGCTGCGGTGGTGGCGATCTAGGTTTGTGCGAAGAAACCGGCGTCTCCCACGATCTAAAAGTGGAACCAAAAAATAAAATTATTATTAATTAATAAATAAAAAACGGAGGTGGGTGCAGTACAAGAAAAAAAAAGAGGGGGATGACGGACCAGCGCCCACCGATTGGGTGGCTCGGGGTCGGAGCGGGTGCGTCGGGCGGGCTAGGATACTGATTATTATTCAGCACCCAGGGCAATATATATCATAGCTATATATATATATATATATATATATATATATATTACTGTATACATTTGTATTTGTATATAACTAAAAAGAGTTGAGTAAATAAAAATGAAAGGACACTCCAAAATTATAGCCTCTACTCCAACAAATTTTTTTTCAAATGAGTATACATACACAAACAAAACACGCGGAGCCAACTTAGGCCCCGTTTGGCACGGTTCGCACCGGCTTCAGCTCATCCGACGAAAACACTGTAGCAGCACTGTAACGGTGACTAAAATTATTAAAAAATTACAAATATTTATTATATCAAATAGATATGCTATAAAAATAAATGAAGAACCTAATGATACTTAGTTGGTACCATAAATATTATTATCTCATCATATAAATTTGGTCAAACTTTTAATACTTTGACGCTTCAAGATTCTTAGAATGACTTATAATTTGGGATGGATGGAGTATAACTTTGACTCTTCAAGATTCTTAGAATGACTTATAATTTGGGATGGATGGAGTATAAGCGCGTGTTCAGTTGAACCCCAAATTCCTAAAAAAGTGCTACGGTACCCATCACATCGAATCTTGTGATACGTGCATGGAGCATTAAATGTAGACGGAAAAAAAACTAATTGCACAGTTTGGTTGGAAATTACGAGACGAACGTTTTGAGCATAATTAGTCCATAATTGAACACTAATTGCTAAATAAAAACGAAAATGCTACATTAGCCCAAATTTCCAAATTCCTCAAACTAAACACGCTCTAAAAACTTTACACTACCAAATTACTTCCAGTATAAAATATAAAACTTTAGACTACAAAATTACTCCTAGCACGAGCAGTATAGGAATGCGTCAGTGCCAGTACCCCACCGTGCAGTGGCACGGGAGTCCAGGTCCCGAAAAAACTGGCTTTTCTCGTCCCTCCCGGTCTACTCGCCGAGTACTCCTACTCGCCTTCTTGGGTTCTTCCTCCCCGAGCCAGCCACTTCCGTCTCTAACCCTACAGCGACGACGAGAGCGAGGCCGCCATGAGGGGGAAAAAGGCGCTCAAGGAGCTCAAGCTCTCCGTGCCGGCGCAGGAGACCCCCGTCGACAAGTTCTTGTCAGTGCCCTCGATTCCTTACCCTCAACTACCCCCGTCACCCCTCTCTCTTTTTGAAGTATCCAGTGTTATCGGAGTGATTTGAGTTGTTAAAGGCTATATTTATAAGCGGGAACTTCGTTGTTCCCCTTCGTATATTGCCGTTTTAAGTGCTCTATAGATGTTACTTTGTGGTTCCACTTCCAGATCATGCTTAATTTTGTCTATTCCTCGATTTTGACCGCGAATTCGACTATTCATCTTCTGAAGATAATGCATAAACAGAATCGATATCTTTGAATTTGATGCCTGGTGCCTTTTTTTATAGGACGGCAAGTGGTACGTTCAAGGATGGTGAGCTGCGGCTCAATCAAAGCGGCTTGCGGCTTATCTCCGAGGAAAATGGGGATGATGATGTGAGTTCCAGATCGGGCTCTTGATCCATGCTATAGTATTGTTGCGGAATGTACTTAGCATGGTGGAATTGTAGGTTTGCACATGATACTTAGTATAAGCACACATACTTCCAGACCATCTATTTTGTTGTTATTTGGTAAAAAGAGCTTTCTTTGGTTCAACGAATGGAATCTGTGCGATGGCGCAGACTGAGTGGTGTTCTTTGTCTACTTTTTTTGTTTCAAGTTTATCCTCATGGAGAAATGTGGACTTTTCAGGGATAAGTTATAAATTTTGTGCCTTTTGTATGGACTAGGTTGAAAGGTTTCCATGAATTGTTGCTTATTATTGGTTTTCATATGCCTGTTATTTAGGTACTGTCGGATGCGCTCTTCATTTTCCTTTATGAGTCTGGAGGCTTCCTATTGTGTTTACATTTGTTTTAGTCAGATTGTTAGCTTGAGCCCAAAGTCAGGTCGGACTTATTTCTATTTTCATAAGACTTGGCTTCTCAATCTCCTCTTCCGGTTATGGTTTGTGTAAAATTTACTCCGTTCAGTTCAGTGAATAGAAGTGCAGACATCCCAGTTTCAAAGAAAATTAAACTCCACTGCTGGAATTATCTCTAACTAGTTTGGATGATCTTTTGTACCCAATGGCTAATTGGCTATCATTTTTTAACTTCAATTACGATAAGGATCCTTGTTTTCCACTTTGTGTTAAGAGTGTTGACACTTTTATATTTTGGTTGGCTATCATGTAGTTTCTGAATTTGAATCACATCGTTCCCCCAGGAATCAACAAAGCTGAAGGTGGAAGATGTGCAGTTATCAATGGATGATCTTGAGATGATTCAAGTCATTGGCAAAGGAAGTGGTGGTGTTGTCCAGCTAGTGAGGCACAAATGGGTGGGGACATTGTATGCCTTAAAGGTAAACTACATTCTTTTTTCCTGGTGGGCCACACAGCTGACACACTGCCTAGATGTAGAATATGTACCTTGCATAATTTAGAACACCCTAGACATATATTGTCTCCTTTTTTTTCTATTACTTGTGTTTCTTGGCATGAAAAACAAACCCTTGTTTCTTTATATGGTGTAATGGGTAGCTCAGCTCAGCTCAGCCCTCCCTAAGAATAGCCAGCTAGTTTGGTTTGCTAGGATAATTATCAGGATGTTAGGGGTTGTTAGGTGCCAGCTCTATACAAACAGAGACATGTCAGTCATTTGGAATCTAGCAAATAGTAATGAAGTTCTCTATGGCACATAGAGATCTGCATGGTATCTTTCTTCAAAATTAATCTTACATGGTATGCATTTTTCTGAGAATCAGAATTTTCTGCATCTTATCATGTGGTTGCTTTGTTTACTCATCTTTATAATGATATGGCTGATTCCATTTAAATTTACAACATGGCAACATGCACTCTTGTAAAAATGTAAACTGAGGTTGCAAATGCTCAATGAATAAGATAGCCATAGCATCTACCAATATATATTTACATGCAAAACCTGTGAATAAGCTAACCATTGATGCTAATGAATGATAGTACATCAGCAAATGTATTTTACTAAGTGAAAAATTCTGGAATTCTCTGCTGAGCAGATTGCTGCGTCATTTCATCCATATGGTCTGTGACTTGATGGATTGACCAGTGTTACTATTTCCTCTGCAGGGTATTCAAATGAACATTCAGGAGTCAGTTCGTAAACAAATAGTTCAGGAGCTCAAAATAAACCAAGCAACACAGAGCCCTCATATAGTTATGTGCCATCAATCTTTTTACCACAATGGTGTAATATATCTTGTTCTTGAGTACATGGACCGTGGATCGCTTGCAGACATTGTTAAGCAAGTGAAGACTGTTCTGGAGCCATACCTTGCGGTACTTTGTAAGCAGGTATGTATAAGGTTGGCCTTTGTTTTCTGCTTTGGCTTCTCCTAATTTTGGAATAACCTCAGATTTGTGTTGTTGCTTCTTTTGAAACTTGAAACTACATTCCCGCATAACACTGAATAGTATTATGTTAATTCAGGTCTTGGAGGGTTTATTGTATCTTCATCATGAAAGACATGTGATTCACAGGGACATAAAACCATCTAACTTGTTGGTCAACCGTAAAGGTGAAGTCAAGATTACTGACTTCGGCGTGAGTGCTGTGCTAGCAAGCTCAATAGGTCAGCGAGATACATTTGTTGGAACCTACAACTATATGGCGGTATGTTGAATTCATCACGTTCCATGCCATGTGATTGCTAGTTTATGTTCATCAATGAATGCGTTAATATGTGGTGACAGTTCTTTTCTTCTTCAGCCTGAGCGGATTAGTGGTAGCTCTTATGACTACAAAAGTGACATATGGAGTTTGGGCTTAGTTATACTTGAGTGTGCTATTGGCCGGTTCCCTTATATACCTTCAGAAGGTGAAGGTTGGTTAAGCTTTTATGAACTACTGGAGGCTATTGTCGATCAGCCACCACCTTCTGCACCTGCAGATCAGTTCTCTCCAGAATTCTGCTCATTTATCTCCTCTTGGTATGCTAAAATTTCTTCTCTGAAATTAATCATGAAAAATAATTATCAATGCCTTTATGCTAGTTATTAACAGAAGTATCTGAAGCTATTAAAAGCTACTTAATGTCACTTGCTTATTAATGGAAATGCAGTCTTTCTGGTGATTCCATTGATCCTTACAGCTAGAGGACTTTGTGTGCTAAAACATTCTTTACCTGTTGGATGAGCAGTACAATTGCTGTATTGTAAGCGTTTGAGCTTCACTAGTTAATGGAACATAATGTCTCATTAGTCAGCAAATAAGTTTTGAGATAATTACTAGTGAAATCCACTTAAGCCCATATTTTGTCATGGGAACTTTTGTACAACCATTCACACTAGAGTTGATCATGCAATGTATCTGCTGAAAACTTTGAAATTGTGCCACAAGTATTTGGACATCAATGGTTCAGTTACAACCAATATTCAGTGGGTAAAACTCTTACAATAGGTCAGTTTCTGGTGATTAATAAATACTAAGATCTTTTTCTTACATTTACTTCACTCTGGAACTGTAGTTGGTGGGTTCTCAAGGAAGCTTACGATTATTTGCTAGTTGGGCCATAATGTGTTGCTTAGCATGTTAATGTCATACATATACCACATCGGCGCCCGGGTGTGGTGCAAAATGAGCAAGGGTCTTCACACCTACCTCGGCGGGTGCGAAGGGTAAGGAAACTAGTCGAGCCAACTAGGATCCGTTTAGGTAGCTGGAATGTAGGGTCCCTTACAGGTAAGTTAAGAGAGTTAGTGGACACAGCGGTTAGGAGGCGTGTAAATATCTTATGCGTCCAAGAAACTAAATGGAAGGGGCAAAAGGCGAAGGAGGTGGACAATAACGGCTTCAAGCTCTGGTACACAGGGACAACTTCAAATAAAAATGGAGTAAGAGTTTTGATTGATAAGAGCCTCAAGGATGGTGTGGTGGAGGTGAGAAGGCAAGGGGATAGGATCATCTTAGTTAAACTTGTCATTAGTGATATGGTCTTAAACGTAATTAGTGCGTATGCCCTCCAAGTAGGTCATGATGAGAGTACTAAGCGGCTTTTTTGGGAAGACATAGATCGCTCGGTTAGAGCTATCCCTAGTAGCGAGAAGCTCTTTACAGGAGGTGATCTTAATGGCCATGTAGGTACATCAAGTGCAGGTTTCGAGGCGGTTCATGGGGGTTTCGGATATGGTAGTAGGAACCAGGAGGGAGAGGAAGTCTTAGACTTCGCCTTAGCTTTTGATCTGATGATAGCTAACACTTTCTTCCGTAAGAGACAGTCCCATTTAGTGACCTTTAGTAGCGGCCAGTACTCTAGTCAAATCGACTTTGTCCTTACGAGAAGGAGGGATAAACGAACATGCGTGGACTGTAAGGTGATACCTGGAGAATGTGTGGTCGCTCAACACAAGCTGGTCGTGGCTGACTTTCGCTTTCTGGTGCAAGCTTGTGGGAACAAACAAGCTAGGGTTTCTAGAACGAAGTTGTGGAAATTATTAGGGGTGGCATCAAAGGTCTTTAAGGAAAAGGTCATTGAAGAGGGCCCTTGGAATCATGAAGGCGATGCAAACAGCATGTGGGAGAAGATGACAACATGCGTTCGAAAGGTTGCTTCAAAGGTGCTTGGAGTGACCAAAGGGAGCGGATGCGACTCGAAAGACACTTGGTGGTGGAATGAAGATATGCAAAAGGCTATTAAGGAAAAGAAGGAGTGCTATAAGCGCTTGTATCATGACAGGTGTGCAAAGAACATAGAGAAGTATAAGGTGGCAAAGAAAACAGTAAAACGAGCAGTGAGTGAGGCAAAGGGGCGGGCCTATGAGGACCTTTACTGACGTTTGAGTACGAAGGAAGGAGAGAAGGACATTTATAGGATAGCTAGGGCTCGCGATAGGAAGACAAGGGACTTCAACCAAGTCAAGTGCATAAAGGATAAGAGGGAGCAGCTCTTGGTGAAGGAGGGTGAGATCAGACATAGATGGCAAGAGTATTTTGATAAATTGTTCAATGATGAGAACGAGAACACCACTGTTCAGCTGGACGACTCGTTTGATGACACTAACAGGCGCTTTGTGCGGAGGATTCAAAAATCGGAGGTCAGAGAAGCCTTGAAAAGGATGAAAGGAGACAAAGCGATGGACCCTGATGATATCACAATCAAGGTGTGGAATTGTCTCGGGGATATAGCTATAGTATAGCTAACCAAAATGTTCAACACTATCTTTCGATCGAACAAGACGCCTGAGGAGTAAAGAAAAAGCATATTGGTACCAATCTACAAGAACAAGGGAGATATCCAAAGTTATACTAATTATCGGGGAATTAAGTTGATGAGCCACACTATGAAGTTATGAGAGAGTCTTCGAGCAGCGCCTGCGAGGAACGACGCAGATATCAAACTAATTTGGTTTCATGCCCGGAAGGTCAACCACAGAAGCAATCTTCTTAATAAGACAGGTTATGGAGCGGTTTAGAGAGTAGAAGGACCTTCACTTTGTTTTCATTGACTTGGAGAAGGCTTATGACAAGATACCAAGAAATGTTATGTGGTAGAGTACGCGACCCTCATCAAGGACATGTACAACAATGTTGTGACTAGTGTTCGAACAAACGATGGTAACACGTATTACTTCCCGATTAAAATTGGACTTCATCAAAGGTTAGCCTTAAGCCCGTATCTCTTTGCCTTGGTAATGGATGAGGTTACCAGGAACATACAAGGGGATATCCCTTACGTATGTTGTTTGCTGATGATGTAGTGTTAGTGGACGAAAGCCAGGCGGGAATAAATAGGAAACTAGAGTTATGGCGGTAGACCCTTGAGTCTAAAGGTTTTAGATTGAGCAGAACTAAAACCGAATACATGAGATGCGACTTTTGCGGAGTTGTACAGGAAGAGGGAGATATGAGTTTGGAAGGTCAAGTAATGCCTAAAAAGGATACCTTTCGGTATCTGGGATCGATGCTACAGAGGGATGGAGATATTGATGCGGACGTTAGCCATAGAATCAAAGCAGGGTGGATCAAGTGGCGACAAGCTTCTGGCATTCTCTGTGACAAGAGGGTACCACAAAAGCTAAAAGGCAATTTCTATAGAACGACAATTAGACCGGCTATATTGTATGGAGCAGAATGTTGGCCTACAAAGATTCGACATGTTCAACAACTGAGTGTTGCAGAAATGCGTATGTTGCGATGGATTTGCGGTCACACAAGAATGGACCGAGTTCGGAACGATGATATATACATATACGTGATCGCCTAGAGGTAGCACCAATTGAAGAAAAGCTTGTTCAACATCGGTTTAGGTGGTTTGGCCATGTCCAAAGGAGATCTCTAAAGGCACCAGTGCATTGTGGAGTCTTAAGCCAAGCTAATAATATGAGGAGAGGTAGAGGAAGACCAAAATTGACATGGGGGAGGCAATAAAAAGAGATTTGAAAGCTTGGGATATATCTATAGATCTATGTTTGAATATGAGTACTTGGAAAGCAGTTATTGAAGTGCCTTAACCGTGACTTGGGGCTTTTGGTGGGTTTCTAACTCTAGCCTATCCCAACTTGCTTGGGAGTGAAAGGCTATGTTGTTGTTGTATATATCTTATCTTATATCTCTTAATACAAGTAAGGTTTGGTACTTCTTTAACCCTTGAAATACATACTATAGCACTTTAGATAAAGGAAAAATTCCAAATTACTCCCCTCGAGTTTGGCTGAGCCGTAATAACCCCAAACAAAATTTCAGTTTGATTTAATCCCCCAAACCATTTCAAATTTTTAATTGGCCCAATCTACCCCTTAATAATATTTTCCTTTTTGTTTCTCACGTACAAGTTGAGCTTGAAGGTAATAGTGGACATCATAACTATGTAAAAAAGTACATTATGTATTTTTCATCATTTGTGTCATAAAATTTTGTATGTCTATGGTTAATTTATTATCAGATGTTGTAATCTATCAAAAATAATGATAAAACGTTCATAGCATATTTTTTTAAACATAAGTTATGTCCATTGCCACCCCCGCAAAATTAATTTGAAGCACATGCGATTGATGGCCATGACCTTATGTTGACAGTGCTTTCAAGATCAATAAACCTGGGCTGTACCTACCCTAGTCAATTTTCTCCTGTGTAGTGTACTAATCACTAATGTATTTTTTTATTTCCATTTACTGACATCTCATTTTCATGAAAAGAGTTGTAAAAGGAAATGCTTTTGAGTTATCATTGCTATTTCACGCTGTAAGTGTGTATTGTACTGAATGTTTACAATTTGTTTTTGTTATAATCTTTTTGCAGCATACAAAAAGATCCGGCTCAGCGGATGTCTGCTTCAGAACTCTTGGTTAGCATTGCCTGACTAATTAGCTTTCTAATGAATCGCATCACTTATACATGATTAAGACACGCTGAATTGTTGTTTCTGTTCTGGCAGAATCACCCTTTTTTGAAGAAGTTCGAGGATAAGGATTTAGACCTGCGGATTCTCGTGGAGAACCTGGAACCTCCAATGAATATACCCGAATAGCCTGTCGTGTTGGGTGATGAAGCCTTTGTTGTGCCTTCAGGGTTTGGCCTCGAAGCCATCTCCTCCTGAACTGCAGCCTCCCTACATGAACATGCCATAACATCATTATATGATCCAAGCCCCTTGTGGCTAGCTGAGCATAAGAGTAGAGGGAATCATGCTGCATTCCGTATGGTCACCTTATTGTAGCTATTGTTGTGACGGGCCTTGTGACGGGCCTTGTGATTGTGAGTCTTGTTTTAACTTTTGCAGCCTTATTATTAGCGGAAGATTCAAAAGGGACGAACTGAATATTCAAAACATGCTTGCCAACATGCTTCAAGGATGCTATTTCAAATTCACTGCTTTTGGTTCAGGGATGGGGACCGGATGAGATGGGGCAATACCACTTTCAGTGCTGTTTGGTTTGGGGTATAGGAGGCACAGGGTCATCCCTTTAGAGGCAATATTCGCTAAAGGCGTGTTTGGATTCCACGTCGCTGTTTGCCTTCCCTAGCTCGTTATCTTCCCTTTCAAGATTTCTCCAGACAATACGCCGAGAAATCCAAACATGCTCTTAAGATTTGTACGATGGTACTACTTTCAGTGTTGTTTGGTTTGGGGTTTGGGGTTTGGAGGATAGGGCATCCCTCCAAAGTGAATATTCACTAGTCTGTTCCTTGCAACCAAAAACAAAACGAGGATGGTTCCATCCTGCCTTACTTGAGTCGTCCCTTGCTGACATCTTCATTTGTGCTTCTTCGGTCCTTCCTCCTCTCGATCTCTTGCTGACACCGTCAATCTTTTCTCTAGTGAATAGGCATAGGAGTATGTTGTTCGTCTGTGTTGGCTGAGGTAGAGCTTAGTCGAGCACATCTGTCGTCCCCAAACCAACCCATGCTAAAGCAACAGAGCTTGGCAAAATTGGACTTCATCAAGGGTTAGCCTTAAGCCCGTATCTCTTTGCCTTGGTAATGGATGAGGTTACCAGGAACATACAAGGGGATATCCCTTGTGTATGTTATTTGCTGATGATGTAGTGTTAGTGGACGAAAGCCAGGCGGGAATAAATAGGAAACTAGAGTTATGGCGGTGGACCCTTGAGTCTAAAGGTTTTAGATTGAGCAGAACTAAAACCGAATACATGAGATGCGACTTTTGCGGAGTTGTACCGGAAGAGGGAGATATGAGTTTGGAAGGTTAAGTAATGCCTAAAAAGGATACCTTTCGGTATCTGGGATCGATGCTACAGAGGGATGGAGATATTGATGCGGACGTTAGCCATAGAATCAAAGCAGGGTGGATCAAGTGGCGACAAGCTTCTGGCATTCTCTGTGACAAGAGGGTACCACAAAAGCTAAAAGGCAAGTTCTATAGAACGACGATTAGACCGGCTATATTGTATGGAGCAGAATGTTGGCCTACAAAGATTCGACATGTTCAACAACTGAGTGTTGCAGAAATGCGTATGTTGCGATGGATTTGCGGTCACACAAGAATGGACCGAGTTCGGAACGATGATATATACATAGGGGCGGATGTACAGTATTGCGTCGGGGTCCGCCGACCCCGATGACTTCCGTAGAACCTGTGATACCCCATGTAATCTCACCGTGGAGGACCTATCGATGCGGGACCCACAGGATACCCCGCAAGGAAGAGAGAAGATCTAGTCTAACTAGGATTCTTCCCATATAATCTTAGTAGTAGTACTATTTAGTAATCCTACTAGGAACTCTCATTGTAAACCGACTAGGACTCTGGCCTCCTGACTATATAAAGGAGGGCAGGGCTCCTGGGGAAGAGAACAACAAAACGATAATTGTACGACACTTCATAATCAATCCAACGTAGAGGCTAACGCTGGCTGGACGTAGGACTGTTACTCGATCAACGATCGAGGGTCCGAACCAGGATAAGACGTTTATCTCTTGCGTGTACCGTCGAGTTCTGTATACGCTGAAGCCCGAACAAACTGCCCCGGGTACCCCCGTGGCAGGCTATCGGTGGTGAAACATCGACAGCTGGCACGCCAGGTAGGGGCTTTTGGCGACTTTGCATCCAAGAGCTCGATGGACCTCGATAACATGATCTTCTCAACGGGATCAACTTTCATCTTCGGCTCATGGATCTGCGAGGCGGACAACAATGGCAAGCTCCAAAGTCGGTCTCCTCGAGGATTCGAAACACCATGAAGACGATTCTATTCCGACGACCACGACAGATCAAATCTCCGGAGGATTCGCGCAGCTCATAGTGTCTGATTCAACTCAGGTTCCACAGCTTTGCGCATCCGACTCGAATTCGAGCTCCGCATTCGAGTTGGAGTCTTATCCGAGTCCTTTCGGGAAACCAAGTTCTTTTCCGATGGGACTTAAGAACGTGGCCCTGACCTATCAAGAATACAACTCGGAGTACGCGCAAAATCCCTTCAAGAAGTCGGATCTTCCTCCACTCGGACTCCTAAACATGGCAACATCTTATCAGGCACGGCTCAGAGAAGTCCTCGATCCAGTACTAAGAATGCCACTGAAGGGAGCTCAGGAAGGTCTCGTCTTGACTGTAACATCTCAAGACTGCATCGTTCACTGGCCGGACTCTGTTCCTGAGGATAACAGTACCCGACTGGACAACACGACGACGACGGCTATTCTACCCTACCAAGAAGGAGACTCGATCTGCGACATCGAGGCATCTACTAAAGTCATCAGCAACTCCGACAGTATGAAAACCAACGCCAATAACAGAATGGCTCACGCACGGGAAGTACTCATGGTTCGACGTCCTCGGTCACCGTTAAATCCCCTAGAAGCACCCGATGTCAGGTCATCGGATGAATCAGAATCCAACATATCACCCTTTGCCCAGGGCTACGATGGAGAAACCGAGAGTTAGAAACAAGCTAGAGAAAGAAAAAACAAGTTGAAGCAAGGGCGCCAACACCGTGCTAGGCAGCGCAGGGAAGCCTGGATCAGATACGAGTCAGAGTTGGCTGAATACGACAGAAGAAAATCACAACGAGAAGTCGAAGGAAGACGCGCGGCAAATACGCCTTACGATAAGATTCGAGAAGCATTAGAAGAACTCAGAGCAACTTCACATCCCGGCGAGAAGTATGAACAACTCCAGGACTTGCTCCGGTCGACGACCCCGAGAACGCATGAAGAGAGAGCCCAATCAAGACTACCCGCCAGATCAACAACCCACAGGCAAGAAGATCAAAATCAAAGGAAGTCCGCTTTCGAAAGACTTGGGCTAGGTGGAAGCCATAACGGAGAAAGTAGGAAGGAACATAATCAAGGCCACCAATTTGAACAACCAAGAAAGACCAGGAGTAGGGTGCCTACCCAGACAGCCTCGCAGAATTATTCCCATCAAAACAACAGTTGGCCAGAAGGAGGTGCCGAATCCGAATTCAAAGAAGCCGGAACACACGACAGATTCCCTTGTTTCGCGAACAGGCTTGCATCGGTGCGATTACCTCACAAGTTCAAACCGTCTAATCACTCTAAGTATGATGGCAAAACTGAACCAAGGCAATGGCTCAGAATATATTCACAATCAATTGAACTAGCCAGAGGTGATGACGATATCAAGACCCTGTTCTTTCCCATGGCACTAGAAGCCATGCCCCTCCAATGGTTCGACAAATTAAATCCAGGATCTATCAGAAATTGGGAGGACTTGCAAAGAGCTTTTTGTGAAAATTTCGCAGGAATCATTACACACCCAATCACTCATGCAGAACTGAAAGGACTCAAGCAAAAGGGAGGCAAAAGTCTCAGAAATTACTATCGACGATTCGGTGAACTACGAGCTCAAGTGCATGACATCACCGAACGAGAAGTAATTGAAGCTTTCTCTCACGGAATCATGGCTAGGTGGCAATTTCAAGACTTCTGCAAAGAAAATCTGAGAAACAATGAAGAATTCAGACGAACAGTGGAAAAGATGATTACTGCAGAAGAAAAAACACGAGAGAGGTTCCCGGATAGAAGCAACCAGGACAACCCGGACAAGCAAAATCATCGAAATAGCAGACATAAAGAAAGAAAACGTAGACCAGACAATACCGTGGCAATGGCCGACAAATCAAAGAAGTTTTCCAAACCCAGAAGATATGATGACATTGAAAACATACGTTGCCCATTGCACCCCAATGGGAGACACACCATCGGAAATTGCTACACTTTCAATGATCGATACACAAGAAAAGATAGTAAGGAGAACACCAAAGAGGACAATCAGAAAAAAGATGAAGACAACCACGAGGACAAAGGATTCCAAAAACCCAGGGGAACGGTAGCAGTGATCTTCTTAGGGGCTCCAGATTGCAGAAGCAAACATCAAGAAAAACTAGCACTACGGACTATCATGACAGCAGAACCGGCTACACCAAGATATCTCAATTGGTCACAGTATCCTATCCAATTTACCAGAGAAGACCAATGGACTAGCGTGGGAAACGCAGGCCATTATCCACTGGTTCTAGATCCAACTATTGCTGGTATGACTGTCACCAAAGTACTAATCGATGGGGGAGCCAGACTCAACATCATTTTTTCAGAAACACTAAGGAAGATGGGACTACAACTCGCCGGGATGATCACACCAATAAGTACACCTTTTTACGGCATAGTACCAGGCAAGGCAGCCATGCCACTTGGACAAATTACTTTACCCGTTACTTTTGGAACTCCTTCGAACTACCAAACAGAGTTTATCAAATTTGAGGTTGCAGACTTCGATTCATCATATCATGCAATCCTCGGACGCCCAGCATTGGCAAAATTCATGGCAATACCACATTATCCGTACTTACTGCTTAAGATGCCAGGACCCAACGGTGTCCTTTCTCTTCGAAGTGATTTGAAGCGTGCTTTTGATTGCGACGTTCAGGCAATCCAAATCGCAGCCAAAGCACAAGCTGACAATGGAAGAAAAGAAATAGCCACAATTGCTGCAGAGATAAGCCAAGAAGAATTAGAAATACCGGCTAAAAAGCCCAGCATCATCGCACCACCAAAAGAAGTCGACGTCAAGCAAATCGACTTGGGCACTGGCGATACCTCCAAGACAGCAACCATCAGTGCTCACCTCTCGGCAAAATAGGAACTCGCGCTCACCAACTTTCTTTGGGACAACAAAGATATCTTCGCTTGGAAGCCGACCGACATGCTAGGTGTCCCAAGAGAGTTGGCTGAGCACAGAATTGATGTTAATGAAAGCTCCAAACCTGTAAAGCAACGGCTATGACGATTCTCACCTGACAAGAAGGCAGCAATTAAAAAAGAAATCACAAAGCTAATGGCGGCCGGGTTCATTAGAGAAATCCTTCATCCAGATTGGCTAGCAAATCCAGTTCTAGTACAGAAAAAGAACACGGACGAATGGCGCATGTGTGTTGATTACACAGATCTCAATAAGCACTGTCCGAAAGATTCATTCGGGCTGCCACGCATTGATCAGATAGTTGATTCAACAGTAGGATCCGCCCTATTATCCTTTCTTGATTGCTATTCAGGGTATCACCAGATAGCATTAAAAGAGCAAGACTAGAGCAAGACATCTTTCATCACCCCGTTTGGTGCCTACTGCTACAAGACCATGTCATTTGAACTCAAAAACGCTGGAGCCACCTACCAAAGAGCTATCCAAACATGCCTCGGCGATCAAATCAGTGAAAACGTAGAAGCATACGTGGACGATGTAGTTGTAAAAACAAAGAACCCGGATACACTGATTGAAGACATAAGACAAACCTTCGAGAACCTAAAAAGTGGAGATGGAAATTGAACCCGAACAAATGTGTGTTTGGGGTTCCTTCAGGACAACTACTCGGTTTCTTGGTCAGTCATCGCGGAATCGAAGCAAGCGCCAAGCAAATTAGAGCCATAACGGAGATGGGCCCACCCAGAAACATCAAAGATGTGCAAAAGCTAACGGGCTACATGGCGGCACTCAATCGTTTCATTTCAAGGCTCGGTGAAAAAGGACTACCTTTCTTTAAACTACTAAAGAAGACAGATAAGTTCGAATGGACAGAAGAAGTCAATGAAGCTTTCAAGAAACTTAAGGCATACCTCACATCCTCACCAATTCTCACACCCCCAAGGAAAGACGAAGATATGATGCTATACATTGCGGCGACTACTACTATGGTCAGCACGGCAATAGTCGTAGAAAGAGAAGAAGAAAGACGCATGTATAAAGTACAACGACCCGTATACTACATCAGCGAAGTATTATCTGAATCAAAAATACGGTACCCGCATGTGCAAAAACTACTCTACGCCCTATTGATCACTTCACGCAAGCTTTGCCACTATTTTGAAAGCCACCAGATCACAGTGGTGATAGACTTCCCGCTTGGAGACATCTTACACAACAGAGATGCGACGGGATGCATATCAAAGTGGGCAGTTGAACTCGGAGCTCTTAACATCTATTTCACCCCGCGGAAAGCAATCAAATCTCAAGCCCTTGCCGATTTTGTGGCCGAGTGGACAGAGATTCAATAGCCTTTATCAGATACAATCCTTGACCACTGGAAGATGTACTTTGATGGGTCACTCAAACTAGGCGGAGCCGGTGCAGGCGTTCTCCTCATTTCTCCAGAAGGAAAACAACTCAAGTACGTCCTTCAGATATTATGGCAAGCTACAAATAACGAAGCAGAATATGAAGCCCTCATCCACGGGCTACGAGTGGCAATTACACTCGGAATAAAGAGATTACTCGTATACGGCGATTCAGCAGTAGTCATCAACCAAGTCAACAAAGATTGGGATTGCACCAAAGAAAACATGGGTGCTTACTGTGCTGAAATACGGAAACTTAAAAAACATTTCCAAGGATTAGAAATTCTACACGTCCTGCGCGATTCCAACATTGCAGCAGATGTCCTTGCCAAGCTCGGATCAGACAGAGCGAAGGTTCCACCCGGCGTATTCATAGAAGAGCTATCAGTTCCCTCTATCAAACAACCCGGTGAAACAACCCATGAAATTCAGGCTAAAGGCGTTCAGATCTTGGTAATCAACACTTCATGGATCTAAGTTTTCATCGACTATATCAAAGAAAATAAATTGCCAGCAGATAAAGCAGAAGCCACCCAAGTTGTTCGCAGAAGCAAAAACTACATTTTAGTAGGAGATAGACTTTACAGAAGAGCAGCATCATCAGGAGTACTCCTAAAATGTGTCTCATTTGAAGAAGGCAAAGAGATCCTAGACGAAATATACTCAGGTTGCTTTGGAAATCATGCCGCTTCAAGAACACTAGTTGGCAAAGCATTTCGCACCAGATTCTATTGGCCAACCGCTTTGAAAGACGCAGAAGAACTTGTCAGAAAATGCAAAGGTTGCCAAATGTTTGCAAGACAAGCCCATGTGCCAGCTCACAATCTTATCTGCATCCCACCCGCTTGGCCTTTTTCCTGCTGGGGGCTAGATCAAGTAGAACCTCTGAAGAAAGCAAAAGGCGGCTTCGAGTACATCTTTGTAGCAATCGACAAGTTCACCAAGTGGATTGAATACAAACCACTCGCGAAATACAGCGTAGCCAAAGCAGTCGAGTTCATCCAAGACATTATGCACCGCTTCAGCATGCCCAATCGAATCATCACAGATCTAGGCTCCCCCTTCACAGCTACATAATTCAAAAGCTAGGCACAAGACTGTGGTTTCAGTATAAACTACGCGTCTGTTGCACATCTAGAAGCCAACGGACAAGTAGAAAGGGCTAATGGACTCATACTAGCCAGATTAAAACCAAGGTTATACAAAGAACTAGTGGACTATGGGTCCAAATGGATTGAAGAATTACCTAAAGTAGTATGGGGACTATGAACTCAAATAAGCAGAGCAACAGGCTACTCACCCTTCTTCCTAGTTCACGGGTCAGAAGCCGTACTGCCTGCCGATTTGATCTGGACATCACCAAAGATAGAACAATACGATGAAGGAGAACCAGAACACACAAGAAGATTAGAACTCGACAGCTCAGAAGAAGTCAGAATAAACGCTACCCTCCAATCAGCCAGATACTACAAGGTTTAAGACGACACTACAACAAGAGTACCCATCCTCGATCATTACAAGTCAGAGACTTAGTGCTAAGAAGGATACAAAAAACTGACGGACGACATAAGCTACTCAGTCCATGGGAAGGTCCGTTCATTGTCACAAAAGTCACCGGACCAGGCACTTACAAGTTAATAACCGAAGATGGAAGAGAAGTCAACAATACATGGCACATCGGCCAGCTAAGAAGATTCTACGCGTAAAAACAACTTAAGAAAAAACAGATATGCAAGCCACAAGGGACCAACGTTCACAATCGACAAAGGACAATATTCCTCGACAACATATGTATTAGTTTATATTCAAGATCAATAAAGATGATATTCATCCACAGCATGTCTTGTCATGACTTTCAATGAGTTGTTTTCACGAAACAAAAAGTAAAATGGCTGAAAACATGCCTGAGCATCCCGGCCGAGAGCAAAATAGCTGAAAAGACGCTTGAGCCCACCGATGAGGGTAGCTAAAAGCTAACACCCGAAACAAAAAGCAAAATGGCTGAAAACATGCCTGAGCATCCCGGCCAAGAGCAAAATAGCTGAAAAGACGCATGAGCCCGCCGATGAGGGTAGCTAAAAGCTAACACCCGAAACAAAAAGCAAAATGGCTGAAAACATGCCTGAACATCCCGGCCGAGAGCAAAATAGCTAAAAAGACGCTTGAGCCCGCCGATGAGGGTAGCAAAAAGCTAACACCCGAAACAAAAAGCAAAATGGCTAAAAACATGCCTGAGCATCTCAGCCGAGAGCAAAATAGCTGAAAAGACGCTTGAGCCCGCCGATGAGGGTAGCTAAAAGCTAACACCCAAAACAAAAAGCAAAATGGCTGAAAACATGCCTGAGCATCCCGGCCAAGAGCAAAATAGCTAAAAAGACGCTTGAGCCCGCCGATGAGGGTAGCTAAAAGCTAACACCTGAAACAAAAAGCAAAATGGCTGAAAACATGCCTGAGCATCTCGGCCAAGAGCAAAATAGCTAAAAAAACGCTTGAGCCCGCCGATGAGGGTAGCTAAAAGCTAACACCCGAAACAAAAAGCAAATTGGCTGAAAACATGCCTGAGCATCCTGGCCAAGAGCAAAATAGCTAAAAAGACGCTTGAGCCCGCCGATGAGGGTAGCTAAAAGCTAACACCCAAAACAAAAAGCAAAATGGCTGAAAATATGCCTGAGCATCCCGGCCGAGAGCAAAATAGCTGAAAAGACGCTTGAGCCCACCGATGAGGGTAGCTAAAAGCTAACACCTAAAACTAGTCGACCGAAATTAAGCTTAAAAAGACCCTCTAGCTCTTCATTCCGAAAAGCAAGAGGCTCGGGGGCTACATCCAGATAGGAATACCTTTTCCTCAGAAAAGCACAAGCGCCACTCAAGAAAGCACTCGGATGCCGAAGTTTGTCAAGGCAACATTCTATGCCGAGTCGTTTTACATAGCGCAGATGAAAGGTTGTCAACACAAAGATCTACATCTAACAAGTCATAGCGCGGACAAAGCACTCGATGGATCACAAAAGAGGAAGAAAAGAAAAGTACTCGACAAATCGAGGGATTTCGTCAGGATAACGCACAGAGTTGTTTACAGGGCAGAGACGAAAATGGGACAAAGTACTCAGCAAGTCAAGTAACTCCGACCACACCCGAGCAAAGAATACATCAATGAAAATAAAGAATGTTCATTTGAAGAGGAGTGTAATATTACAAGAGGCTGGTCAATTGGATCAGGCATTGTCATCAGGAAGGGAAATATCAATATTAAGACTGTCTACAACCCTACTGGCTAAACCTTCGACCTCAGGCTCCATCCTCTCAATGGCAACAAGGTATTCTTGGCTATCAGCTTCCTCTGCTATCTTGGACAGAGGCGCCTCTGGAGCAAGGACCCGGACCTGGGCTAGCACATTCTTGGTACATACATGAGCGCACTTCTTTGCGAACTCTTGGAAACGAGTCGGAATCCGAGGAATGAACTGAGCCCAAGATTGCCCGTCATCCGCTGGAGTCCGGAGAACATCAGCTACTGAACGAAAGGATTTCCACAAAACATTCCAATTTTCAGTAGCCGTCGCCAGCTTCCCAGACAAGTCTTAAATAGTTTTTTGGGCCTGCACAAGATCTTTATCAGCTCCACGCCTGATCAACTTAGTAAGTGCAAGTTCTTCTTCAGCATGAGTAATTACCTCCTCAGCCTTGTTATGACTTGTACGAACAAGAGTCTTTATTTCATCAATGCCCTCCGAGAGCTTTTTTCCTTCAACTCGAAGAGCTGGACAAGACACCAAACAACAAGTCAGCAGGAGGGAAAGGTTTGAATACTGAAAGAAACAAAGAGAACCCAGAATACCTTTACATTCTTTCTTCACGGCTTCCAAGCTCTTCATGGCCTCCGAGTTCTTTGAAGCCTCCCGGATAGCAGCATCTTTCTGTTTCTCCAACTCCTGGGCAACAGTGTCTCTCTGTTTCTCTACCTCTACCACCTGGGCACGGAGAGCCTTTTCCTCTTTTTGATGCGACTTACGCTCAGTCTCCAACTCGGCCTAGAGGAGGTCAAGGTCAGTCTTCAGAGAACTTACCTCGGAGGACAACTTCTTCTCGGTTTCAGACGAAAAGAAGAAGCCGGTATGGTCACGAGAGAAAGTCTAAATAATTAAAGATAGAGAAAAATAAGGTGTAAGGACAAAGGCAAAACAAATGGCCTAAGAAAGAATCTTAGAAAAACTTACGTGAAGCTTCTCCCCAAAAGAAGTCGCAGAGGACGCCAAGCTCCCCCAGGCTACGGTCAGCTCCGATAGCCGATGGGTGGCATCGAACTGTTGCATCACGTCATCGGTAAAAGAGGGACCGCCGGAAGCGAGAGAAGGGGAAGGAGAGGCCGGCTGGGGCGAAGAAGGAATGACCAAAGCAACCTCCCGGGAAGCTGAAGCCAATCCCTCAGAAGGACCCAACGCGACGGCCATAGTCACCTCCGGGGCAGCCAAGTCCGCAACTTCGCCAGGTAGCTCCGAAGCCCCCGCAGCAACTTCACCAATAGTATGTTGCGAGTCCTAAGGCTCAGAACTCAATGGCATGGCGGAAAGCTGAGAAGAAGTCGATGAAGAAACGAGAGAAGACGAAAGACTGAAAATTGATAAAAGAAATCACCGATGAGAACCAGAAGAAGGAAGACAAAAGCAAAAGGATGAAGCCAGAATCTACTCACCCAGCCACTTTCTTCTTCACGAAGCCAAAAGAAGGCCTCGTAGGGGGGACCACGATGGCGAAAACATCCCCGCCACCCGATGATGGGAGCGGGATAGCAGATACCGAAGCCATGGAAGAAGCTGGGGCTGGAGCCATGGAAGAACTCTGCACTGGAGGAGTGGTAGAGCTCGGTACCAAGGCTACCAAAGAACTCGACATCGGAGCTTCAGAAGAAGTCAGCGCGGGAGCCTTAGAAGAGCTCGTACCCGACGTCCGGTTACTTCAAAAAAGTTCAAGACTAAAAGTCAAGACAAAGAAGAGAAATTCAATGCAACAGGAATATGAAAACAACTCACCGCTGCATGATGAGGGGTACTTCATCATCCTCCTCTCCCTCAACCAAGGAAACTAGAGCGCCTGCTAAAAAAAGAATAAAAAGTACTCGGTTCAAGAGAAAAATAGGAAAACAAAGGAACAAAGAGTATTAAATGTGCTCACCTAAGAGCATGCTAGCAACAACTGGAGTACCTGAGAGACTACTTGGTTTGCGAGACTTCTTGGAGACAGGCAGGCCAGATGAAGACCCATCCGTTCGCCCCCTCTTTGGGACACTACGAGGACCGCGAGGGACTACACGAGGAACATATTCTTCATATACATCAACAAATCCGGAAGAAACTCCAGGAAGCGTTGTGGAGGTTGGGAACTTACTAGTTACGGAAGTTCCAGCAAGTTTATCCCCAGTCTCCGCCATGGCAGGGAGAACATCAAGAGGGATCGGGTCAACAAAGTTCCGCCCAAGCTCCTACGAAAAAGGATAAAATAGCAAGACAAGGAAAAGCTAAGCAAAAATGGATGCAGCAAGAGTACATAAAGTACCCAAACAAAGAGATAAACAACTCACAGCTGGGGGCGGGTTGTTGGCAGAGAACTTGGAGACAGCAGGAGGAACAACACTCACTCCTTTCAACATCTTCTGGAGACGCTCGAGTACCTCCTCATCGGTCAGCTCAAGAGCTGGGACCATGCGTGAAGGATCCTCGGCCCCATAATACTCGAAGCCAAGGTGCTCCCGCTCTTTCAAAGGCTGAACTCGACGACGAAGAAAACTCAAAACAATACCGAAACCGGTTAAACCCTGCTATTTCAGCGTGCTAATCCTATCAAGGAATGGCTGGATCACTTGAATCTCAGCAGGTGACTCAAGTTTCTTATCCCATCAGTCATTCACCATAGGACCAGATCTAGAGTGGACGACAAGGGAAGGGATCAAATTGGCAACATAAAACCAGTCGGCACGCCAATCTTTTACAGAATCAACCAGGTCATAATCAAAGAACTTGCCCTTAAGACCCTGGCGAAACTGAATCCTGCAACCGCCAAGAACGCTGGTTTCCTCGCGGTGGGGTTGGGGTTTCAGGCGAAAGAAGTAACGAAACAGAGAAAGAGAAGGGGGAATTCCAAGGAAAGCTTCGCAAAGATGAACAAAGACAGAAAGGTGAAGAACTGCATTAGGAGCAAGGTGGTTTAGACAAATCCCAAAATAATCAAGAAATTGGTGAAGAAAAGCGGAGGCGGGAAGACAAAGTCCAGCGCGAATGAATGAGACAAAAAGAACGATCTTACCAGGAACTAGAACAGGAACTCGATGCTCGCCTGGAACTCTCCATTCAGCAAAAGCCTGGCCCTAGATCAAGCCGTCGCTGACAAGCTCATGAAGCTGTGCTTCGGTGGTTGTCGGAGCCGGCCAAAACTTCTAGGCGGCCCTCATGGCAACAAACTCCTGATTCTCGATCAAGGAGAGTGAAGACTCCTCGTCCACGAAAGAAGACTGGGACTTACTAGCGGTTTTCTTCTTGCCCATGTACTAACGAAGGCAAAAAGAAATCAGAGGAAAAAGAAAACCTAGATGGCGGCGCTAAGGACGGCGGCGGCAATGGCAACGGCGAATGATTAAGAGCTAGGGTTTGAAGGCAAAAGAAAGGCAGTAAAGAAAAAGAGGACGAAGGGTCTATAAATAAATTTTACAGCGTTAGAAACAGCCCACCAGGCCCGTTAAAACACCGTGTGAGAACGCAATGGTCCATTTACCGACGCAGCTAAAACGACGGAGGGCACAAATCCACACAACGGTACAATCCAACGGGCAGATTTCAGACTTATCCATCCAGCACTACTGCGGAGCCATCAGATAACTACAAGAACAACCCATCCTCAAAGAAGAAAGGGAGGGTAACTTCTGAAGGAACAAAAGAACCCGGTTCTTGATAAAAAGAACTCGGAAATTCCATAAGCAATACAGCAGGAGAAAGCATGACAACTAAGAAGGCAAGAATCTTTTTTTATTACAAATGAAATCAAGAAGTACAAGATTACACATCTTACAAGACTCGACGAACTCGGTACTACAACAAGCAAGGTAGCAAAGAGGAACCCGGACACAGCTAGGCTCTGGAACGACTACGTGTTCCAATTTGCTGCCAGGTAGAACAAACTGCCCTCGGATACACTGTTTTCTTCAAAGGACGAACACAGTGTATCCAAGACGGAAATCAGCAGCACAGCAGGAAAGCATGGACCAAAGGAGGCTGGCAGGCATCTGTCTACCCAAGCCCGACGTGATGCAGGATCAGGTGTTGATCTGCACCGGACAGCCACAGGGCAGACAAAGAGCGCCAGCCAAGAACTGCCGGATGAAGGGACGAAGCCCACATCACAAGACTTCCTCCAACTACCGCCACCAACTTCCTGATGCAACGCCACTGCAGGATTAGTCTACCTCTAACCCCTATCACAAGACTTCCTCCAGCTACGACGAGATACACAACAACTACAAGATACGCCCGGGGGCTGCTCAACTTCACAAACTACCATATCCATGACTACAAAGACTTCAGGCCACACAACAGAATGCTCAATGATTTAAAAACAAGCACCACAGGAGGGTATTTATAGACCAAAAGAGCGGTGCACATGAACCGGGAGCACCAAAGGTAAAGACCTGACAAAGGAAACAGTGAAAAGATAGAACTCAATGAAAAAGGACTCAGGCGTGAAGGAACAGTGACCAAGGACAAGCATATTCGGAAGGATATACCACCACGGTACAACCCGTCAACAAACAGCATTTACACCCAACCAACTCCACACAACTACATCCGACAAAAGAAGACTAGCGGAGAGTATGCCAAGGCCATGTAACCGAGTTCTTTCTGAAAAAAAGAAAAAAAAAGAAAGAACCCGAACATAAGCTCGGAGGCTGGATGCCGCGAAACTACTCGGATGATGGTTTAATCCAAGACTAAAGGGCTGCTTCAGAAAGATGCCGTAAAACTACTCGGATGATGACATAATCCAAGTCTCGGGGACTACTTCAGAACACAAATTTTCAAACAATATAAAGATTCAAGACCCTCCAACTTTTTGTTCCAAATAGCAAGAGGCTCGGGGGCTACACTCAGTGAGTGCACTTTTTCTTCAAAAAAGCGCACGTCACCAAAAGACTTCCTCAACATAGACCACTTCAAGACATTACGACAAAAAGAACCCAGAACGAGCCATATTCGAGTTCTTTTTGATAAAACTTCGACGAACAATCAGAGCAACTTCAAGACAAGATCCTCCAGCTCCTTGTTCCAAATAGCAAGAGGCTCAGGGGCTACAACCAGATGGATGTACTTTTTCTTCAAAAAGCACTCACCACTCGAAGATCCCAAGAAGCGCTACAAGGTTTCACTCCAGAAAGCACTCGGATGATGTTTGTTCCTACTCAACAAGACCTGAAGGAGCAAAACGAGACTTTCAGAACTGAACCTTGAAGTGCTCGGGGGCTTGTCGATGCAGGACCCACAGGATACCCCGCAAGGGAGAGAGAAGATCTAGTCTAACTAGGATTCTTCCCATGTAATCTTAGTAGTAGTACTATTCAGTAATCCTACTAGGAACTCTCATTGTAAACCGACTAGGACTCTGGCCTCCTGACTATATAAAGAAGGGCAGGGCTCCTAGGGAAGAGAACAACAGAGTGATAATTGTACGACACTTCATAATCAATCCAACGTAAAGGCTAACGCCGGCTGGACGTAGGACTGTTACTTGATCAACGATCAAGGGTCCGAACCAGGATAAGACGTTTGTCTCTTGCATGTACCGTCGAGTTCTGCATACGCTGAAGCCTGAACAAACTGCCCCGGGTACCCCCGTGGTAGGCTATCGGTGGTGAAACATCGACAGGACCCCAGTAAAATCAGACATTGACCCCGGCAACTATGCAGCCTAGTCCAAAGAGTAAAGGGCAGCAGGCCGCAAAGCCCACTTCGTGGATGAATATTGAATAAACAAGACAAGCAGGCTAACAGCTAACTAGCTAAGAAGCTCAGAAATCACGTACTGATTGCTTGCCGTCGATCCCTCTTCCTATACACACACCGGCCTGACTCTTGGTATTTCCGATCTAGCAATTCAACTCATCGTCTTCTCTGTTTGCGCTCGCCCCCGCTGCCCGGCTCGCTGCATCCAACATCTTGCCGTTGCCGCCTTGCCACCGGTGACTGGCCGCCGGCCGCCGACGTGACGTATTGATGTCAGGTGAGGAGATTACTTATATATAATCATATACGCACAGTTGCTTACTTTTAATTGTGTTCACTCACCAATTTGACAGTCAACCAAAGCATAATGGAACGATTCTTGAAAAGAAAAAATTCCTCCTACTGATGGTCAGAATCCTGATGGAGGTGCTTCAAGAGGAGATGGCAGATGAGAACCCTAATGTAGGCACTTCAAGAAGAGATGGAAGGGTAGTTGCAACAAACACCAATCATACTAGTCTTCGTTCTTCGCGAGTCTCACGAAGGGAGGTAAATTTTGATGAGCTTCCGTATGATCCAGGCGGATAGAAGGAGAATTTCAGATTACATAGGACAAAGTCTACAAGATGAGATAAGACGCAAGTATTTGATCAGAGGTCCTTTTAGACCACCACCTGGTTTTAGGTATCCAGAAAAGATTATAGTAGGTCATCCACGTCGATTTCACCATGAATGGTTCACAGAATATGACTGGCTAGAGTACAGTGAAAAGTGGATAAATGTTTTTGTTTATACTGCTACTTATTTAGAGATTCTAATGTGGGCCAAGGTGGGAATGATGTATTTGTGAAAAATGGTTGGGATGGCTTTAACAAAAAGGACAGGCTTCGAGATCATGTAGGCACCCGACCTAATAGTTTTCATAACACAGCAGTTAAAAGATGCAACAATTTGATGAAGCCTGATCAATCCATTGCTAATGCTATCAACAAGCAGAGAGATGTCACTAAAGAAGAGTATCTTGCTAGATTGAATACTTCTATTGATGCTACTCGATTCCTGTTGCATCAAGGTTTAGCTTTTCGTGGTCATGATGAGTCAGAGAAGTCCAAAAATAAAGGAAATTTTCGAGAATTAGTACAGCTTTTGGCAAAGCAAAATGAGAAAACAAAAAAGATTATTCTAAGGAATGCTCAAATGGTGTCTCCAGCCATACAGAAGGATATTGCAAACTGTTTTGCTGAGGTAATAATTTTTTTATGGTTTTGAGTTACAATAAAAATACTTATATAGGTGAGTTAACTATGTGTTTTGTTTATCCAGATAATAGTAAAATCTATTGTTGAAGAAATCGGTGGTGATGTATTTTGCTTATTGGTAGATGAGTCGGCTGATGTCTCAGGCAAGGAACAAATGGCAGTGGTTTTGAGATATGTCGGCAAGCTTGGGTTAATAAAAGAGAGACTTATTGGTGTTGTTCATGTGAGTGAGACCTCAGCTTCATGTCTTAAATCTAATATTGATAATCTATTCGCTAAGTATGGATTGAGCATGACACAAGTTAGAGGCCAAGGCTACGATGGAGCAAACAACATGAGAGGTGAGTTTAATGGATTAAGAGCTTTAATCATGAGGGAAAATAGCTCTGCATATTATATCCACTGTTTTGCTCATCAGTTACAGTTAGTCATTGTCGCAGTAGCCAAAAAGAATGATGATATAAGTGTTTTTTACATGGTATCTCTACTGATTAATGTTGCTGGAGCCTCTTGCAAAAGAAAGGATATGATTAGAGAAAGTCAACAGGAGAGAGTCAGTAAAGCAATATGCAGTGGACAACTCACAAGTGGAACTGGATTAAATCAAGAACAATCACTTCAAAGAGCCGATGATACTCGTTGATCCTCTCATTATAAAACCCTTCTGAGGATAAGTAGTTTATTCCCTAATGTCATTGAAGTGCTCAAATATGTTGAAAAAGAAGGTCCAACTGATGCAAAGAGACGCCAAGCCCATGGCCTCTTGGACTATATGAAGGATTTTGATTCTGTGTTCAGCTTGAAACTAATGTTGCTTATTCTAGGACATGCAAATTCATTGTCACTATCACTACAGAGGAAAGATAAAGACATCTTAGAGGCCATGACAGAGGTGAAAATAACAAAACAAAAATTTCAGCAACTAAGGGATGATGGTTGGGATTCTTTATTAGAGGATGTAATGTCCTTTTGTGAAGCTCACGGCATCCCAAAGTTGGATATGGAACAAGAGTACATTGACCGACACAAACCAAGGCAAAGGACCGGCCGCACAAACTATCAACACTACAAGTATGATTTCTTGAACCCAATTATTGATTTGCAGCTTACAGAATTTAATGATCGTTTCAATGAGGTAAATTCTGAATTGCTTACTAATGTTGCTGCTTTCAATCCCAAGAATTCTTTTGATGCTTTCAAATCTGAGAGTTTGCTGGAGTTGGCAAAGGCATATCCTAGTGATTTTGATTCAAATCAGCTAGACGATCTTAGTCTTGAGCTTAATATTTACATTGATAATGTGCGAGCCGATCCAAGATTTGCCCAACTGGATACTATTTCTGAACTTGGTAGTCTGATGGTCGGTACAAAAAAACATATTGCTTTTCCTTTGGTATATCGACTCCTCAAACTTGTGCTAGTTCTTCCTATTGCCACAGCATCAGTGGAAAGATGTTTTTCTGTGGTGAAAATTATGAAGACGGATCTACGGAACCGTATTGGGGATGAATTTATGAATGACTGTGTCGTTTGCTTCGTGGAACAAGAATTTCTTGATGCAATTCCAAATGATGATGTCATAGTTCGATTTCAGAATATGGATGATCGTACCCATAGAGTGAAATTATAAGAGGTAACCACTTATGTAAAAGTTTTTTTATGTTTTATTATAACATTGCTAATTTCACTCCTCAACATGCCTACGTTTTGTATGTATCCTAGTGTTAGAGTACTATAAATTTCTATCATGAGTCTTGTGCCGACCCTGACTCTATTTTTTTCTAGATCCGCCACTGACTTTTAGTGGGTATATATGAATTATATACATACAGATAGGTTGGCCTAGCCCCGACCTTAGACCAGGTCTGGGTCGAATGGTTGAATTGCTGAGTAGAAGCCCAAGTGCCTTTCTTGTCTGGCCGAGTATTGAAGGCCCAAGTGCCCTTTGGGTTCTCAATGCAAGGAGGTTAAATGTATTGAATTTTGGAACCGCCGTTCTTTACTCCGTATATGCATCATCATTACTTATAAGCTGAAAGATGAACCTAATTGACTAAGCTAATTAGTGCATATTTAGCTTCCTCTGTAAGTATCTTCCTGAATAATCATGGTAAAAATGTAGAAAGAGAAGTATACTGATCTAAAATAGGTAAATGCGAGCAAGAAAAATAAACCTATGTTCATCAAGCTTTTTAGAAGAAAAACTACTAAAATATAGCAACTCACTGTTGTTGTAAAGTGGCTAATCATATGGTAGCTTTCCATGGCAAACTTTATTGATTTATTTGCGGCGAAGTGTAGTAGACTATGGATTAAATGCCACAACAAGCATATATTATACCCTCTCCGTTCCAAACTATAAGTCGTTTTAACTTTTACAAAGCGACTTATAATTTGGAACGGATGGGATATTATATTTTTGCATGAATCAAGATTATTAGATAGGGCTGAATATTACACATATGTGCACAAAAAATGTGTAAGAAGTGCAGAAATATTCGCATGTCATGCGCATCTGCCTAGTTAAATCTATTTGATTTGACTATTCGCATGGGCACACGGCCCCCAAGCTTTTTGAGTTTCTCCCACTCCTTTTAAGCAAAAAGGATTTCGTCTGAATTTAGTGAAAGCGTGAGCTTTTTCATTCTAGGAAGGAAGGGAACATTCTGCGGTCTGGCCCGGCCCGGAAATGACAAAGCATGCATGCTTAGCACAGTAGCATAGCCTCCATATAGATGCGTTTTCTGCCGTGTTGTGCATGTCACAAAGACATATTCGTTTTCTGAACAACACCAAGACACCATATGCTGGAAGCTCCCCTAACGCATTATATTGTTGCTTAATTGTTAATATAGTTTCTTCACAAAGAGTGGAATAAAGTTTTTTTTTTCAACCTTCCTGGACGACATTATTGACATTGCCCTTTTCCTCCTTGCTTTATTATAAGAGAACATAGAACAGCACTAAAAGTTATTGAGAGAATATAATTAATAGAACTGTTCAGAAAACTAAGTGGAGGGATTAAAAAAATTCTCTCTAGAAATTGTTGGGCTTGCGAAGATGAAGAATGCTGTAATTCTTAGTTTATACATCCTTGGTCTAAAAAGAATGCAACTCTAGCATAGTGCGAGTCAAATTTGAGTTTGATTAAAACTATGGAAAATTTATCAATATTTATGATACCAAGTAAGTGTCATTGAATTGTTCATGGAATATATTTTAGTATTATACCTATTTGGTGTCATTAATGTTGATCTGTTTTATATAAATTTGGTCCCATATATTCCATTACTAAGGTCAGAACTAGATTTGCATCCTCATAGCAATAATTGTATTTGTTACATGATTGTAACAATAAGGGTCCGTTTGGATTCTTGGAATTAAATTCATTCTAATAATTATAATTTAGACATAGATTAATTAAGCTAATATAGTTATAAATGGAATATATTTGTATATTTATTATTAGGCATACAAGGGACATACTTATATGTTGCATTTCTATTGGCCCCGTTCGGCTTACCTTATATCCGGCTTGTTCGCCTTCTTTTTTCAGCCGAAACAGTGTTTTTCTCTCATAACATTTCAGCCAGAACAGTGTTTTTCAGCCAAGTTTCAGCAAGCCGAACGGGACCTATATAATCCATTTCTATCTCTCACCCTATGAATTTGAGATAGACTTATTTGTGAGCTTGAGAAAATTATGAAATATCAAATTCCAAGCCAAATAGCCTAATCCATTTTGTAGATTTCAATTCCTCTGAAATAAAGGGATCCAAACGGCCCCTAATAGAATTTGGCATGTGTTTTGTGAGGAAAATTTGGATACTCCTCTATCAAAATGAGAGATGATGATCATTCACTTTTTCCAAATTAGTAAAAGAAAACTTTCTAGACGTGAGGCACTGCGGCAACCTCCGGTCCTCAAATGGATGGAGACGCCTTAAAATAAAATTAAAGACTGTCTTTATGTTCATATATACTCCTGTTGCTTAGACAGGTAGTTCAAAAGCAGGCCAGCCAAGGGCGAGAACATGATCAAGATGGCTCCAACATTTATGGAAAGAAAAGAGCAATTGGCTTTGCTCTCACTACAGATCTGTTAGTTTTAATTCCTCTAGAAGTGATTAAATTATGAGTTGCAAGGAAAGGAAGTACTTTGTGAAGTCGTGGAAAGAGATTAGATAGTCTATTTTCAGTTTTATTTTGGTGAACAACCATCTTGGTTCTTCTGAGAACCTCACAATTGTCTATAGAATAAAACAAAAGGTCCATCTTAATGTTGTGCTTGTAAAGTACTTCATTTAATTTTCAACACTTTTATTTGCCTCATGTGACACTGTGTAGTTATGCGAACCTGATGTTGTAGCACTTCTTCTCTAGGAGTATTGTAAGGTCTATACCGATCACAGGGAAACAACCGAGAAGAACAAGCTATGTTAGGAAGATATAGCACCCTCTGCCTACAAGAGCTCTTGAGAATGTAGTTGGTTGTTTGGCAATTGCTCCTGCGAAAGGGTTGTTCACAAGGGTTAAGAGTCGCACGGTGTCAGGCGACATCGTCATGTATCGGCTGACAAGAAATGAGATGAAGCCTAGGGATTACAAATTAGGTATTGCTGGTAAGGGGATCAGTCGCTACTATACTTGAACTACTCTTACCTATTTAAATCATCCCCTCCTTATTCGACACCCCCAAGTTTCATGTCTACAACTAAGCCTGTCACACTTTTTGATCACTGCACTATCCGCATAGTGGCTATGCTCTCTCTCTCTCTCTCTCTCTCTCTCTCTCTCTCTCTCTCTCTCTCTCTCTCTCTCTCTCTCTCTCTCTCTCTCTCTCCTACAATATCAACTAGGCTTTCCTGCCAAATCCATCAAGACTCCATCACTCACAGGAGTCACAGCTAATATGCTACTCTTGCAATCGATCAGGAGTGATGTACTATGATAACATATCATCTTTCTACTTAAAGAGATCTAGTCACTATGACTAGGATCACAGTTATGCATCTAGAACCTAGATGTGATAAGATAAACAAACATTGACAAGGCATAACACAAATAAAAAATAATAAGATCATGTCAGATGTATTTACTCTAGCAATACCAATCAATGTATTCACATATAGGGAATCAGATGAGTAGCACACAAGACACATAGATTATACTGGTTGAGGTACGTGGCCAGTTTGAAGTGGATCTCTCGGTATTTGTATGCTCGGTTATAGGGGTTGCTAATTATAGCTATACGCTAGAATGTAAAGAATAGGATCCCGATCGGGGGTCCCTACCCCTCCTTATATAGTTTAGGGGGTAGGGTTACAATAGATCCAATTGACAATAGGTGTGTTTCCTTGTTTGTTACATGGAAAGCATAACAAAATGATTTGATCCTATATCATAGATATGGGAATGTCGACTATCTATGCTTGATAACTTGATCTCCGTGTCTGCTGATGCGCCTGACGCATGTGGGCCTCATTCTTTGTCATCTTCAGCCCAGTAACCAGGCGTGGGCCGAAATATAGGCGGTGAAGTACCCAGTCCAACATATCCAATAATAGCCCGCGTAGGACTTATTGGCAAGCTAGCCGAATGATTTCATCCTTCTGACACTTTAGTCTTCCGTGATCCTCGAGTGCTAGGGGCTCCCAATTAGCATTCCTTGGGTGCCGAGGTCTCTCAGGTATCCGGCACCAAACATCCTCGGGTGCCGAGAGCATTCGGGTATCCTGTTCTTCTTGTGAAGGTTGCCTCTCGGGTACCGAGAGTATTAGGGTGATGGTAGCTTTTGCATAGAGATTCTGACTCCCCATGTACCTAAGCACGAGTGCAGCCCTTGGTTCATCGGGTATTGTGCCTCATTAAGTCCTATTGAAGATAAGGATGAACTCACTAGAGAATCTGAACCGCCATATCTTCCCTACTCATGCTATTATGCCCGTGACCCACATGGGTGACCATGTAGGTCATGGATCTCAATTGTTGGCTTCTCCACTCTCGCCTTCAGGGTAGCTATTTAAGACGAGGTTAGGGGAGCCATATAGACTCACTTCCTATCCTCCTCTTCCCTTAGCATTAGACAGAGTAGAGAAAAAACCTTCAATTGTAGTCTTCTGTTGCTATGGTGTCCAGAGTGCCCCTACAACTTCAACGTCGTTGGGTGAAGGCCTTCAAGATCGGGCTTCATCAACACCTAGGCATGGCTATGGTCGTTCATCCTAGGTGTTAGTGGAAGTTTCACGAAGATGGAGATTAATGCCCTAGGTGACCCGAGCTACTGATCGCACTCTGTGACTGTGGCTTCTGGGATGAAACCATGGTGGGCACAGCTAGGGCCACCGTGACTTAGGCTGCAGTATTGCAACCAAGGCATTTGCGGTGGACCTCAATGAATGGGGTAATATATGGTGTTCTATGGTGGGGGACCGTCATGAAGTCGCAGATATCACCCTGCACTGCCCCACGTATCAATCTGATGACTTACACTATCGGTGGACATCAAGTGTTCCTTTCTTGCGCTGGGGAAGACAGTGCAGGTAGGTCTCCTCGTGGCTCAATGTCTCCCTCTGCTCTAGGGGTATATTAGAGGAAGTTTCACAAGGATGCTCCCCGTCGCAATTCTTCAGGTCTAAGGCTCTGCCCTTGATGGGGGTCTAGTGGAGGTTTGGTTTGGTTTGGTTAGATATGCCTTCCACCAGTTTCTCTTGTGCAAGCGCAAAAGGCCTCCTTTGTAGGGCTTAGTCGTGATCGTGTATAGGGAAACCCCATACTCATTAGGTATTTGTCATTGTACACATGGTAGTCTTTGATAGGTCTTTGTTATTGTACACCTAACAAAAAATGTAACAGGGTTCATCAATAAAGAGTTTCTTCTATGACTTTTATTTTTGTTACCTTAGGTTAGGACCGGTTTGAGTCTTTTTCCCTACTGAATTGAGCATTCTTGCATTTTTGGGTACACTAGCCCAATGGGTCTTAGAATCATGAGCAGGCTTGTCGTTTGTCCGATCTCAGGACGTAGCCACAAACACAATAGTCCAGATTGATGGATTTGGACTTAATTTTCCTTAGGCTTAGTAGCCCATCTAGTCAGGTGACCCTAGTATAGGCCTCACCAAGGCGAACGATGAATGCATTTAGTAGCAAAAGGCAGTAGCACATGTCTCACACAACTAAAAAGAGTAAAAGGTGGACAATTGTTTCATGCAACAATCATTGTCTCGCTTCGTCGGTCTGCCCCCTATGATCCGCGTGATAGCTGGCTCGGCAGTGTGAGATAGAAAAGGACTTGGTAGACCCGCATGGAGCACGTTATCAATCTCTTTTTCCATATTCGGGAGCTCATACTTTGGTCGAACTGAATCAACTAGTTTTCCGAATTCCCCTCAGGGCATGCATCCTTCGAGATTATGTACTTTGAGCTCATTCAGTTTATTCAGGAGATTTATGTGGCACTCAGGTGCCAGTAGTTTTAGAGCCAAACTCATGGCCCTCTCGAATTCCCCCTCACTCTACAATGATTGGGTTAGCTTATTGGTCCAAGTGTTGGATCCACCGATCGTGCCAATTGAACAATGGGCTGGACTAGGCCTACGACTGATGTATTGGACAACCTAGTTTTGCCAGCAGTTTCTAGGCCAATGGGCTTGATTCCACCAAGGGTTTAGTCTCCCTAGTCTCTTTATAAGCAGTCGATGGTGGAGACAGTTTGTCTTCTCACCGGGCCACTATTAATAGCAGTCTTATTCACTGCTCTTCCACTTTTACCTAGCAGTCACCACCATTTCTAGATCCCTTTCTTGTTCTTCTCCAGCTTCCATTGCAATGACATTGAGAAAAATCCTACCAAAGAAAGCTAAGAGAATTAATTCAATCATAGAGGACAACGTTGGCGATAAGGGCGGCAAGATCAATGAGGGTTCTAACTTGGTTTCTCTGTGGGAGGTTTTGATCGCCACTATAGTAGACATTTAGGCCCTCACTAAGGAGGGGTTTTGGGCACCGGAAGCACTCTTGGGGTATAGGTGCGCCCTGGGCCAAGACATGTCGGCCCCTAACTCCGACGAGATCGTGGTCTTCCGATGAGGGTTTAATGTCCTAACGCATTGGTTCATCCATGACCTCCTGTGCTACTACTACTCCTATGTGCACCATCTCACACCCAATGAGATTGTGCTCTTGGCGATGTTCATTTTTCTTCTATGAGGGTTATGGGGGATTCTACCACATTGGGGACTCTTCTGTCGTTGCTTTGAGGTTTTCCTCCAATTAGATAGGAAAGTTACCAGCAACCTTTGGAACAAGGTAGCCAACCAATCTCCCTTCTTCTACGTCGAACTCCCTTCAAATGGTTAATTGGGCGAAGACGTGGTTCTGTGTATACGACTGTGGTGCTCCATCGTTGTCCCACAAGTTCCCATCACCACTTTCAGTGAAGGAGAAGAAAGACATGGACAAGCTCAAGCTCCACCAGGCGAACTAGTTGGTTGATGACCTATGGGAATACCATCGGCTGGTGGGCCTCACTGGCCGATCCTATCTAGTAGCCTTCTTCTAGAGATGGATCCAGCCTCTGTAGGAGCAGGACCTCCCCATCTATGAATTTGCTAGAGCATTGAGCCCCTCTAGCAAGCCCCTCAAGATGATGAGCCTCAGGGAGGCAATCCTTGTTGTCAACTGGGTGCTTGGTCCAAAGTTGTGGCAGAACCACCTAAAATAACATGCTTTTGGAGGCGCTCGTCTTCCACTAGACACTATGCACCTCAAAAGTGAGCTACATCGGACAATTCCATCGAGCACACCCCAAGGGAGAACTCGAAACAATCCACGTTTTACATCTAGAATCCAATAATGAGTACGAGCTTATAATACTTAGTCCATTTTATACAACAAGAGTTCTTAGAAATTATTTATTACAATATCAGAGTTCAGAGTGCGATAATTAAACAGCGGAATGAAAATAAACATCTAGCGAAAACAATACAAGGATCCATCCATGCCCAACAGAAGAATCCTCCACACAAGAGCTACTCCTCAAGCTGCACCTACAACATGGGTAAAATAAACCCTAGGTACACAATGTACTCGCAAGACTTACCCGACCAGTGGGAATAGTTTCTCGACTCTTAAGGATATGATAGGCAATATGGGTTTGTTGTTTTATTTTTGTTTGCGGAAAGCATTACTAATAGTTCATCCTTACAGTCTAGTTTTATTAGCAGTCATGATTACTTCATTAGCTAACCATTTTAGGTAAGCACCTGTTCTACTTTCAAGCAAGGGTTAAGCAATCAGAACCATTTCACCATCTTTCATCTTCCAGTTCTTACTATGGTGCTAGACCATAGCCAAGTCATACCGTCTCATAGAAACGATGATTCATGAACCAATGTATCACAGCTGGGTACCCCGAAACACACGCCCTATTTGTACCCCAGGCACAAACAAGACCAACCCATTCCACTCTTGTCATGGGGTCTAAGTCAGCGTCTAAACTTGGACTCCAAGCCCCCACACTTGACACCCGGTCTCAATATGGTGCTTAGACCTCCACCTTTCCCCGCCTCCAACCAGTCGGTTCGGAAAGAGCTGGAACCGACGACAAGAGCGTAATGAGCCTTTCTGCTCCCATAAGCGAGTATGTGCTCAGGATAATAAGTCTGTGACCTAACTACCATCCATAGCAATGAACGGTCCTTAATCAACACAAACTAGGAAAATAGTGTAACCAAGCTAAGCCCCATTGGCCGCGGGACACAACCTGTTACATCCATCAATACCCCTACTATATCCCTGCCCTATCTCCATTTTTCCCTTCATCATTTTATTATGAGAGTAATAATAATCCCCTATTGTGAGCAACGGCAGGTTACTCACGCTACCGATGACCTAAGCATAGCATCTACTAGAACCTACACTAGTAAGACTCTTAGGACATGTATATCTATGCATGTGGTTTTTATAAAATTCCTATAACGTAAATGCACAACACATATATTTATATACGGTGAATTATAAAATAGAGGTTATGCACCAAGGCTTGCCTTGGGTAGGCACGGTGTCAGCTGAGTCAGTCAGTGGTGGCTCCGAGACCTCATCCTGCATGAGAATCTCCTCCTCATACTCCTCGACGATCTCCTCGAACTTGTGATCGTCGGTGGTCACGATCTCCGCCAACTCGTTCTCTGCATGCATGCGATGGTGATGCAACACTTAGCATTTAAGCAACAGCAACTCTTAGACTAAGAATACCCATAAGCTAGCTCTAATGACTAGGGTACTAAGCTAACTATCATCTTTATGAAGCAAAGTGTTGGGTTCAACTAACAAACACCTAGCTTTACAAATGAAGGATATATCTTTATTTCTATTGATGATTTAATGTATATTGAAACAAAGAGCATTTAACTACCCTAATGCTTAGTCTATTCTAAAGCCACAAAAATTATAGTGAGCACATAATAATACAATGAAGCTACTATAAAAATTTCAGGACTAAAGCTATCACCAATTTACCACAAAAAATCCTACAATAATTAACTTAATATTATTAAGCATCCTCAAATGATTTAATAGCCCCTAATGTCAACACATATAAACATGAACTAAAAACACCAACAGATAGAGCATAATTTTAGAAACCTAACAAAATTTATTTCACAATTTTTGGACACCTACATAATTTTATATTAATTACCAAAGATTAGCTCAGAAATTAAATTAGAAAACTATTTCTAATTCCTTATGAAAACGAAAAGCAAATCTCTCCGTGCGGCCCACACATGCGGCCCGCACGACCCAGCACGCGCAGCGGCCCGCTGAAGCAGCCCATGCGACATCGGTCCGCACGCGAGACGGCCCGCGGCAGGGGAATCCCGCGCACGCTGGTACTTTTGCAAAATAGACCTCGCACTTCTCCTGAATTACCACTAACTCCTAATGCTATTTCCCCTTCTCACAAGACCTCTCACTTAACCCCCTAGCTTTCCTAGAATTCCCTTGCACGCACCTACAGCTAACCCGTGCCTGGCGGTGCAGCGAGCGGTGGCATGGGGTGGCCATGTTGGCCACCAGAGACCCACACTAGCTTGTCGGTCAGGCCGACACTGAACTATGGTCCAACCGCCTACACCGTGTAGCAATGCAGGGTGGCGGGACGCACTGGAGCGAGCTGTAGCGGCGCGCAACCATCCACGATGGTGACACGACTGCTCCAGCAAACCAGGGCACCAAAGGACCTAACCGGCTAGCGAGTGAGCATCAGTAGTCTACCATGTACCTAGCCGAGGTGACAGTTGGAGAAGAGGGTGATGGAGAAGGGCTAGCCACATGATGCTAAGTCGTGCGGTGGCGCACCACAGCAGCACGGTCGCATCAACAACGATGGGGAGGCGGTAGCGGTTCAGCTAAGGCACACAGGGTGAAGAGGGAGCCAAGGCAATGCTAGTGGTGTAGGTGAATTGGTTCGAGATGGGCAGTAGGAGGGCTGCCCTCGACCATGGTCGAGCACGGCCTTAATGGCACGACGGTGGGAAAACTCCAAATTGGAGCTTGGCCTTGCATAGTTCAAGTCTAGGTGGGGTTGGGTAGTGAGAGGATGTGATGTTGAAACCGTGGATGCACTAAATTGAATGGAGGTGATCATTCACTGGGTAATTTGATGGCGTGGCTCGACGGCGGCAGCAGAGGGAGAAAGAGAGAAAGAGAGAGACGGGGCATGGCAGGTGGGCTCATCTCGGCCTCGCCTTGGAGGGATGTGGTCGACATGATCGTGGAGGCCCACACATAGGCACTGAGGACAAGCACATGCATCCACGAATGGCATGGCCCACGTGACCGCAGTGCCATAAATGGCAAGGCGACGGCGAGCTCTACCACATGCACACGGCTGTGGCAAGCACCAAACCGGGCAGCACAGCACGACGTTGCGGTGGCGTCGGTAGCGGCAATGCGAGGCAGGGTAGTAGTGCGCGAACGCAATGACGAGGTGACAGCACAGGTAGTGGCTTCGTCATGGCATGGGGAGGGACAGGCGGCAGCAGCTCCACGCGGTGGGGCCAGCGGCGGCAGCAGCTCCACATGGCGGGCCAGCGATAGCCAGGCCACAACCAGGCTAGAGGCAGCCATGGCTAGCCACACGCGGCAGCGCACGCACACGTGACCAGTGCGGCGATGCCGAGCACCCGAGCTGGGTGACCGCGTCCACCCAGCGAGTTAGGCCGAGAACGTGTCGTGCACGCATTTTAAAGCACCTATAACAACTAAATGGTTGCTTCTGGATCTAAACCATCTTCACCATGCTCAAGATGGCAGATGAGGCTACCAACCCGAGCTAAAACATGACACCACCTCCTAACTAGATTTCACAAAATAAATCACCAAACATTGCACTGTCTTGCTGCTTATATACTTAAATTCTTTTGTCCTTGAGCTGAATTTGATTTCAAGTTCTATTTTTCGGCTATTAGAAATGTTGGCTAGCAATGTTATTTTTCCACAACAAGTATTTCATTGTCATCTACAAAATTCATATTCCAAATTCTATTTAAGCGCCACATATATGTTCTATAGTATTTTTGTTCAATAAAAATTAGTTTTAAACACTACTTGATATACATGAGTTGTGTAGTAGCTTCTCATTTAACATTTTTATTGATCATTTTAGGTTGCAATACTTCATTTATTTATTCCATCACATGCATTATCACGTAAACATGATGCTCATGACATGGTTTAGTAATTTGTTTAGAGCGTAACACCGAGGGTGTTACAAAAGTCCATCATCAAGGATGGGGGCCAGTTGATCAAACCCCTGAGTGTAGAGAATGGCCCCGCAGAAGGCATGGTAAGGTGTTGAAATACTTTGTACATACTTTGATTTGTAAGGCCTGTTCTTGAATCTTTGTATTTGTTCTTGGACAGTCCCATCTCGAATACCACTCGAGGGCTCCTCATGAGAAGGTGGAGGAGGTGGCTGCTGAGGATGCTAGTGGGGCAGCCGCTAGAGACGTGGGTGGAGTGGCCATTGTTGGTGAGGAGAGTATCATCATGCTGGAGCCCCAGGTTGATCCTATTGTTAAGCCTAGGGATGCTCTAGCTACTAAGCCCAAATCCACTCCTAGAGAACAGACTGGGAAGAGGAAGGGCATCGAGGATGGTTCATGCTTGGCTACTAGGAGCGCTGTGGTCTTGGCCCCTGAGGTAATCAAGAAGAATAGGCAAAGGCAGGATCAAACTCGAGGAAGACATAGCAAGCTCTAATTCAGCCAACTAGATGTTAGTTTGGAACGTCCCTGAGCTAGTGGCAGCTGATGAGGTTGAGTCCTCCATTGAGTCGAGAGGCTACTAGGGGAAAGTTTTGTTATGGGCAACTTTGGCCCCAAGGTGGAATATGTCCCCTTTTAGGAGAAGAGCCCACGAGGGCCATCATCTAGCAATGGATCCTACAAGATGTCCAATAGGCAGGCTATGATTTCCCTTCCTCCTCGAATCATGTGAGTATATCTTTGTGTTTCCCCAAAATAATGATCATCCTGGTTCTTAGTGTCTTCTGCGTTCAATTTGTAGCTCAAGGTCCATAATGCCGCCTACTATGGAGCCACCTGAGGTGAACATGGCAATTGGCATTCCTAGAAATGAAGGTGAGACCTTGAAGGTGGTAATTCCAACAGATGTCGAGGCGAACATAATCACTACTATAGATTAATTTATCACTGTCGCCACTTTCACTGCCATAGCGATAGAAGTGACGGTGTCATACTTGCATCGTGGGTTGGAATGATAGCGAGGCCTCCTAGGACTAAAACCGATAGTTCAGACTTCTACCACCGATGGGTTAATGATAGATGCGGCAGTGGTATTGGGGTTGCATTTCCTACATCGCATGAAAAGCTAGGCCAACTGGGATACGCATTTTGCCCGCTGACCCTAAAGTAACATTTGGTTAACCGGTAGTAAATTCAGCGTGAGTGTTGAATTGCCTCAACTTCTAAGGCCATCAAATCACCATTACTTCTGTCGCCTGAAGCCTAAGAGCCACATACCCACTATTCTACATATACTTCAGGCCCGATGCCCTCTGAAATGACTACTCTTGTTCATCCATCATCCCCTTCTCTTCCAATCTACAAAAAATATTGGATAGCCCCATCAAGTTTCCAAGCAGCTCATCATCCAGCAGGGACGAATTGCCTTCCCACCACTGCTCTGAGCAGAACATCTCCTCCGACAATGGGATGTCTAATTATAGTCCTCCATGGAGCTCCGATAAGGGGACATAGAGGAGGAGGACTAGGAGGACGAGGACAACGTCAACGCCAACGCCGAAGACGATGACAACTCCAATGATGACTTGGATGACTCCGACTTTGCCTCGCCTCCTCCCAAGGGAGTGAGGATTAAGTAGTTTATAGTTGGTATAAGTAGTTTTAATAGTTTAGATTAGTTATTATGCTTCTAGACTAGTACAATCATATACTCGTCCAAATTATATCTATATGTTAGATATAAATAATCAATCAATGAAAAAATTCTATTCGCGCAGATTTGATCTCTTCAATGCCACCTTTTTTATATGCAATACAAAGCAAGTTCTTTCCAATACTACTTCCAAATGCTAGTGCATGGATTTGATCTCTCAACGAATGTTTTTCAATTTTTCTGTATATTTGTGAATGAAAAGGGAAAAAATTGTCATGTATGGTTGTGGTTGTTTCTAGGAGCATCTAAAAGTAGTTTAACCATTGACTATCGCCATATTATAGCATTGTATTAGCGTGGCAATGGCCGGCTTAATATGGACACTGTTTAACTTATCCCGTGCCATCCGTTGTCGCTACCGATCAATCTAGACCATTCATTTGGCAACAAACCTAGAAGCACCCAGCCCGTTCCTAATTCCCCTCGAGTCCTATCGATGCCTTGGCAGCAGTTCAACCAACTAAAAAACCCCAATACAAATTAGTTCTCCCCACCCATTGTTGCTTCATCTTCATTCTCCCCACCCGTTGCTTCATCTTCATTTTGACCCATGCATGTACTTGCCTTGCCTTGAGCACCTTGCATTGTCGTCGTGGACAACGCCCCGTGAAGGTTAGATGGATTCGGTCACCCCCCCTCCCCATTTGCATTTGGTTCTAATTGATTTTGGGTTCGATATCAGTTTTGTTCATATTAGGAATTTCTTCATTGCAACAGATGTCTTACTTCAGAAGAAGCCATTTCAATGCGAGCAACCTTACGTTTTGGTGGCTAGGGGTGGCACCAGGACCCTAGATGATGTTGTTGGCTACTTGGGGATGGAGCATTCACCTAGACCGACTGTTGATTGTTGAAGCCGCTATTTGTCACCTTCTTGAACCACAAAATTTGATAAGAATCATTCAAGACCCTGTTTGTGGAGAGATTTTTGTGCTTTCCTAGACTGGACAGGAAGTAGACATACTTTATAGATACAATGTGTCCGTGGATAGAGATGTTGTCATCTTTGCTACGGTTCACTATCTCTAGCTTTTGGGACCACATCAACCAACTGAGTACCTTAGCAACGGCCTACCCATCTGATATTAAGTCTTAGAATTTGTGAAACTTTTATATTAATGAAGTTTATATGTACTGATAAAACTTCTGGATTAGTTTGTATGAGTATTGTATAATCGTTGAACTATTACTCGATTGAACTATTAATTGAATCAGTTGGTATTGATTGTGGTCCATGTGTACACCTCTATGTAAACACAGAGGATCCAAAATAGGCCTTCTTCTATAGGTGGATAGTACCCTGAACTGTCGGTGACACAACATTTCATCTTGATGGGTGTGCGAGGGTTTTGAAGGATGTTTTGGCGCCTTGGCGGGAGGCAAAAGCATAGACAAAAGACCTAGGCCGACCTCTTCACTCAGAGTGTGCAACACTTTGAACCCTGACTACTCCATGGCTGCATCTAGCTCCAACTCCTCCCAGTGGTCGGCACCACCTAGGGCGCCATCGTGAGAAGAACACAGGCTTCCAGCGAAGGTGGCTACAACATGAGGGGGCCACCCATCTCGTGCCATGTTGAGAACCACCCCTACGCATACCAGCCACCACTTTTGTGTCGCTGTGGCTTGAAGATGCCTCGGTGGATTTCGTGGAGTGATGGAAACCCAGGACGTCGGTACCACAGATGCTGAAGGCAAATAATGTAACTCAATTTCTTTCTTATTTGTTCTATTTTTGCAATGCAAATACTGAAATCCTGCTGTACTTATGGTAATTTGGTTTTTTCTTAGCCTGACTTAGATTGCGGGTTCTTTAAGTGGCACGATCCCCAATATGGAAAATTTTTTAGGACTTTGATTTTGGATTTACGTAACAAGATTTGGGAGCTGAAGGCGGAGGCCAATGTTACAACAAAAGAGGAACATCTATAGGAGGAAGAAGAGATTATGCCACATATTGAAGAAATGGCCAAGGTTCCAACGAAGATGATGGAAGATTTTGTACCTTTGAGAAAGAAATGTGCTTCCTATTCTAGTTTCACCTATTTTGTACTTACCTTAGTTCTTAGTATGTTCATTGGCAAGTTGCTTAGATCACCATAGTATATTCAAGTATCAATTTATGTATCGGACTAAAATCTGTCACTTTTGTACAACTATTATTGAACTAAATACAAGGTGATTAACCAGGTGTTCAATTTATTGAACTGTAAATGATAGTAGATCTAAGTGTCAATTGATGTGTCGGACTAAAATATGTCACTTTTGTACAACTATTGTGGAACTAAATGCAAGGTGATTAACCAGGTGTTTAATTTATTGAACTATAAATAATAGTAGATCCAAGTATTAATTGATGTGTTGGAGGCATCCTACTTCCCTAGACACTGGGCCCTGGTACGGGGGCAACCAATTTATTGAACTATATATACACTCTCCTACGGTCCTACCACACCTTCCTCCCATCCATTCTCCACTCTACTCCCTTGCTTTGCTTCACCGTGCTAACATTAGACGAAAGGCAGCCTCTCGCGTGCTCACTGCTCCTTCACCTCTAACCTCACCGGCGCACAAATCTTCAGCGTGCCATCCCTGCTTCTCTGCTCCATCTAGATCTAAGGTAACTATACTAGATCTGCTCCGTCACTGGATTCTATATTCCTTTGTATTGCTCTCTCGTGCTCTCTGCTCTTTCACCTCCAACCTAGCTACAGTAATTTTGTTGGATTTGTAGATGAAAATGTATCTTCTTATTCTAGAGTTTGTGGCCTTGTATATCTGTGGAGTGTAGCTTGTGAGCCTTATTATCCTCAGTATTGGTTCACCGAATCAGTGCTTTGTGAACAAAGTCAATGAGCAAAATGAAAGTGTACCAATGAATGTGGACAGGGTTGTAGTGGTCAAGACTCAGGATGACATAGAGATTGATAATGATCCCATGGAGGTCAACAATGATCTACAGGATCATATGGAGATTCACAACAATCCCATGGAGGTCAACTAGGATCCACATGGAGAATGATTAATTATACAACCAATGATGTACACATGAAGGCCTTTTAACTTTTGCATAGTATTAGGGTTCTAACCCCGGGGTGTCTCAAGACACCGACCAGTTGACGGGCCACGTGGCCCACAACAAATCAGCTAGCAAAGGCCCGAACAACCGAGGCCTAGCTGAGCCAAGTGAACCAGGCCAGACGCCAAGGCTAGGGTCATCCATGAGCCCTTCCTTCTGTCTCAGCCTCATAATGAATAGAAGACTCACAACCTCCTCACTGTCATGACCCTAGGGAGGAACATAGAGAAGTTGCTCCCTCTCCCACACACATAGCTTTTCTTTTCCTCATTGCCACTGTTCATCATCGCTGCTCATGCTCATTAGCACTGCTCAGCTCTTGCTCTACACCGGTGCACATCGTTGGATTGCCCGCATAGATCCACTAACAAACGAGCTGTTGATGTCACCGATGTTGCCACTCGTGCTCACCGCTGTCAGATCCAAAGGCAAGTGTAATAAGGCCTTACTTGCATTGTCATCCCTTCTCCTCGAAACTCATCTCCTTACTAATGTTTATTGATGCAATTCCATGGCAGGGCGGCCTCATCTCTTTGGCTGGTGGTGCCCTTCCAAATGAGGCCCCCAACATCAGGAATGCAGTGGACAGCCTCTCAAACGATGAGCTTGGTGACATCTTCTACTACCTCCCCGCCTGGTCCTTGTGCTGATGCAAGTGTGTCTGTCACTTCTAGAAGCGCGTCATCACCGACTCCTATCAACGTAAGAAGCTTTCACAGACTATCGTCGGCTTCTTCTATGGCAGCTGGTGGAAGGGCAATCACCACTTCACCAGCATCACCAGTGAATGACCCTCCTTGTCCTTCTTGCCCTTGCCCTTAAAAAGTCCTAGTCCCAGATTATTGCAGCGGCCTTGTCCTTTGCTGGTGTGCTAGGCCTAATAGAATACGTCGTTATATTGTCTGCAATCCAGCGACCCACAAATGGCATGTACTGTTGTGTAGCATCCATTCTATTGGTCAGGCTCGCTTAGGTTTTGACCCAACGTCCTAGCACTTCCAAGTGATTGAATTTATTGAGGTGGAGGGTGTGTGCATAGGTGTGGAGATCTACTCATCTAAAACTGTAGCATGGATCTTTAAGGAATCTGAATGGGGCGAGACTAGTATTGTTCTACGTTCAAAATCGAGAAGTGATTTTCTTAATGGTTTTATGCACGTGGTTGAGTACTCTGCGATAGTTGCTATGGATATGGTGGGAAAGACATGGAGGACAATTCATAAACCAGGTGGTGCTGAAATATCCAAACATCAAGCTTAGGGTGAGCTGTGTGTGTGCTGTGCTAATTTTTGCAATAGGTCTTGGCTTTTAGTGTGGATACTTGAAGACTATAGTACTGATAACTGGAGTTTAAAGCATGTTGTGGACACGGAGGAATTGTTTGGACATATGAATATTAAAGTTGGTTCTAAGCTTTGTGATGAGGAGTATAGAGTAATTACAGTTCATCCAGAATGGAATTTCATTTTCCTTGTTGGGAAGGAGAGAACATTGATTGCATATGATATGGACCGCATAAAGGTTCATGTCATCCATGCCCGTGTCATCTGCTTTTGTAGATTAAGAGGGTGTTTCCATATGAACAGACCTTATTATCTTCCTTATGTTCTCTTGTTCATGGAGTCTTTAGCAGAGCAATAAAGGCGCATTTCATGTATTTCGTCGTCATGATAGTCTTAGTTCAGGTAGACAGTTGTTTTTATTCTATCTATGTATAGGCCAGGGTGGGGGTGGGGGTTTAGGGGGGATGTTGGAGTAGGGTGACGGCAGGGTGGGGGCGGAGATTGTCGAGCTGGGCTTGTCGACGGGGGCTCAGATGGCGTTGGTAGTGGCTAGGGCATTTTAGGCATATCTGGACATTAATCGGTCTGTGATAGGTGTGCCCACAAATATTGAGCCCTCCATACTCGAAGACCTTTTCAGAAAGCTGTCGAGCCTATCGAAGCCCTGATCACCGAGATGGACCGTGCCGCCGTGATTCAAGATAGTCGACTTTTATCGTAGCCCCCGAACATCTCGAATGAAATTAAGCATGAAAACGACGTAGCTAGACTATGTTCCACGTGCTCGGAATGACTTGTTGTCCATCGTCTACTTCTTTTCAACTGGGTTGGCTTTGAACCGACTTTTATTTTGAAGGGGGGATCGACGCCTCCCTATGCCTGGTTTGGGAGTTTCCTGGTGTTGGTCTTGTCACCACCGTTTCCTCCATGGGGTCTCTTGTTCATGTCTTCGTCGGGGGAGAAGGCCGGTAGTGGAGTCAAGGTTGGCGGCGAGAACTGGGTGGATGGTGCACCCTTTGGGGTCATCGGTGATAGCTTATGCTCTGGTAGCAAGTGCTAGCCTTTTAGCCCCCGTCCCCATCCTCTATTGTAGCTCAAAGTCCAGTGTGCCTTCCTCGGGGTGGAGGGTGCGGACGGCGTGCTCGACGGCAGCTCTGTCGCACTCGTAGGGAGGATGGGAACGGGGGCTACAAGGCTAGCGCTCCAAGCTAAACGGCTTATTAGGGTTTTATTTGGTTGGGCCAATTAAAAGGGCCACATCTGTAAATAGACCTATTTATAGAGACGACACTTTAATAAGCTTGCCTCTCTAAATCAATTTACAAAGAAGGTTTTTATTGATCTGCCTCCATAAATAGACTTCCATCTAAAATCACTGATTTTTAGAGATAGAACAATTTTTGGCCTTCCTACTAATCATAGGGTATGTCTCCGCCATATATCTTTTTGTGGTAATAAAATGCATTTATAGCGGTGATTGGAAGTGCCCTCTATAAAGGACACATCTTTACAATTGATGGCATAATGTCGATTTCAAAAACCATCCCTAGCTCGAAATGGTTTTTGATTCTCCCTGATATCGTTTGTATAATAGT
>NW_027097655.1:0-40000 GCF_019320115.1 Miscanthus floridulus | reverse complement strand
CAAAACCAACACAAGATGAGGATCACACAAGCCACGAGCAATCCACTAGAGTACCTTTTAGCGCTCCACCGGGGAAAGGTCAAGAACCCCTCACAATCACCACGATCGGAGCTGGAGACAATCACCACCCTCCGCTCAATGATCCTCGCTTCTCCAAGCCATCTAGGTGGTGGCAACCACCAAGAGTAACAAGCAAAATCCATAGCGAAACATGAACACCAAGTGCCTCTAGATGCAAACACTCAAGCAATGCACTTGGATTCACTCCCAATCTCACTATGATGATGAATCAATGATGGAGATGAGTGGGAGGGCTTTGGCTAAGCTCACAAGGTTGCTATGTCAATGAAAATGGCCAAAGAATGTGAGCTATAGCCGGCCATGGGGCTTAAATAGAAGCCCCCATGAAATAGAGCCGTTATACCCCTTCACTGGGCATAACACGGGCTGACCGGACGCTCCGGTCCAACTGACCAGACGCTACTCCTCAGCGTCCGGTCGCCCGATGGTGGCCACGTGTCTCTTGCATTCAATAGTGAATGTTTGATCTCAACGGTCAACATGTTGACTGGACGCTTCGATAGAGCTGACCGGACACTGAACTCTTAGCGTCCAGTCGTTTATAGTAAAGGTCCAAAACGTGTTTTTGCCGACCAGACACGTCCGGTCAAGCTTGATCGAACATAGCCCAGTGTCCGATGCTTAACCCTAATCACTGTGCCGACCGACAACACGACCGGATGCAACCCTTCAGCGTCCGGTCGCAGAGCGACCCAACATCCGGTCAGTTGACCGATGCCGGCATCATTGCGACCAACTCCATTTCACTTCTAACTTCTCCACCCTTGCTCAAATGTGTCAACCACCAAGTGTGTCACCTTGTGCATATGTGTTAGCATATTTTCACAAACAATTTCAAGGGTGTTAGCATTCCACTAGATCCTAAATGCATATACAATGAGTTAGAGCATCTAGTGGCACTTTGATAACCACATTCCGATACGAGTTTCACCCCTTTTAATAGTATGGCTATCAAACCTAAATGTGATCACACTCTCTAAGTGTCTTGATCACCAAAACAAAAATAGTTTCTATGGTTTATACCTTTGCCTTGAGCTTTTTGTTTTTCTCTTTCTTCTTTCCAAGTCCAAGCACTTGATCATCATCATGGTATCATCATCATGTTATGATCTTCATTTGCTTCACCACTTGGAGTGTGCTACATATCTCATGAACACTTGATAAACTAGGTTAGCACTTAGGGTTTCATCAATTCACCAAAACCAAACTAGAGCTTTCAATCTCCCCCTTTTTGGTAATTGATGACTACCCTTATACAAAGATATGAATTGAAATTCAATTGAATCCATGTTGCTTGCCCAAGCATATTTACCATGTGTAAAAGGATATGGACAAGTTTCATGAACCCCAAATGGTAGCAATTGCTCCCCCTACATATGTGCTAAGAGTTTGGATTGTAGCTTGCACATATGCTTAGATAGGAAATATAGGAGTCAATGTCTACCAAATGATGCTAAGGTATAAAAGATGGACCTTTGAAGCGTGATACCAATCGGAGTGCACTAATATACCATCCTTAGCACCATGGTTAGCTCAATACCACTTGGAAACCATACTTGAAATGAAAGTTATCTAGTGGTTTCATTTCATCATTCAATCTTACAACTAACATACATCACAAAAGCATAGATGTTTAAATTTAATACTTGTGCCATGCAAGCAAACATATGAAATGCATATTCAAATGCACCATACAAGTTCATGAGCTTGCTCCCCCTACTTGTGTGCTCAAAATTTTAGTTGATCCCTTTCCTTTGTCATATCTCTCCCCCTATGTCATATATCAAGATATCTTTATGTTTCTCTCCCTTTATGATATTTCTCACTATTTCTACTACTATCTTTGTTTCTCTCCCCCTTTGTCATCAATGACCACAAAGGTTCTAAATATAGATAGTATTACTTGTAGGGTCGAGATTATCAATGTCAATCAATGGGGTGAGGATCATTTTCCCAAATTTGGTCCAATATAGATCATTTGCCAAAGATATTTAACTCGGTTTGATCCAAGGATAAGCTTCTTCACACCTCCAAATAAGGGTTATCTTGTACCATGTTGAGTTAAATACTTAGAGCTCATTTTCTAGATCAAACACTAGGTTCACAAGCCCATAAACATGTCATATGCTATCACTAGATCAAATCAAGCATAGAAGCAATAGTGATATCATATAAACATCAAAATCATTTGATTTTCATGAATGAGCCTAATAAAATAGAACCACTTGAAAGGTCCTAATAAGATTGAAAATATGACTAGATGCACTAAACATGTCCTTAGCAAGGATGTATGCCATGCCAATCAACTTTTATCTTGGATTGCTCGAAGGAGAGGCATGTCATATGAGTGGGGGTGCATCAACACATATTTGAGAAATCCAATATGTTCAACTCATTCCTTAGCTTACAAAACCTTTTCTCATCCAATGGCTTGGTGAATATATCGGTAAGTTGACCGATGCCAGCGTCCACGCTGCTACAACTGATCGGACGCACTGGTCCCTCTAAGACCAGCGTCCGGTCACCTTGTGACCAGCGAGACTAACTCCTTTTCACCTCTAACTTCTTCACCCTTGCTCAAATGTGCCAACCACTAAGTGTATCACCTTGTGCACATATGTTAGCATATTTTCACAAACAATTTCAAGGGTGTTAGCATTCCACTAGATCCTAAATGCATATGCAATGAGTTAGAGCATCTAGTGGCACTTTGATAACCGCATTCCGATACGAGTTTCACCCCTCTTAATAGTATGGCTATCAAACCTAAATGTGATCACACTCTCTAAGTGTCTTGATCACCAAAACAAAAATAGCTCCTATGGTTTATACCTTTGCCTTGAGCTTTTTGTTTTTCTCTTTCTTCTTTCCAAGTCTAAGCACTTGATCATCATCATGGTATCATCATCATGTTATGATCTTCATTTGCTTCACCACTTGGAGTGTGCTACCTATCTCATGATTACTTGATAAACTAGGTTAGCACTTAGGGTTTCATCAATTCACCAAAACCAAACTAGAGCTTTCAACTTGCTAGCATGACCATGTCTTTAGAAAATGAGAAAGCTAAAACATTGAAATTGGAAAATGAAAACTCATTTCTAGAGAACTTATGTGAAGAACATAAAAAATTACTTGATGTTCTTAAATCTTCACATGGTGAGCTAAAATTGACTCATGAGACACTACTTGCTTCTCGTGAAGAATTATTAGAACAACATGCTTCTCTCATTAAAGTATTTTCAAAGAAACTTAAAAATAATGAGAGCTCATCACATGAGTCAAGTGATCAATTGCAACATATGACTAACTCTTGTGATGTAGGGAAAAACCATGTATCCACCTCTTGTAATGATTTATTAGATATGCCATGCTCTTCACATATAGATGCTTGTTCTACTCCTATGTCTTGTGAAACCAACCTTTTGAAGGAGAACAATGAGCTCAAAAATGAAGTGAAGAATTTGAGCAACAAGTTAGAGAGGTGCTACAACTTAAAAGTCACCTTTGAGTACATGTTGAAGACTCAAAGAAACTATGGTGACAAGTGTGGCCTTGGCTTCAAGAAGAAGATGAAAAAGGGCGAAAGAAAGAGAGAGAACGATGAAGAAGCTACAACAAAGAAAGCTCTCTCATATCATGTGCTACCGGTGTCATGAAGCGGGACACCTTGCAAATGGTTGCCCTAACATTGAGAAGCTCAAGAAGATAAAAGAAGAAGAGAGGCTCAAGCATATGAAGTGCTTCAAGCACCGCACTTAGGGTCATCTTACCTCAATGTGCCCAACCAAGCAATTGGCGAAGCAACTAGAAGAGCCTCAACCAAAGTCACGAGTTGAGCAAGAGAAGACACCCCAAGAGCAAGTCAAGATCTATCATGAAGATGGTGGTGACTTGATGACAACGAAGAAGAAAACAAGAAGGGGTAGAAAGGCAAGGCATCCAATGCAAACTCAAGATGCCAAGATGATGATGAGCAAGACACAAGATGAGAAGAAAGTCTATGCTCACATCAAGTGCTTCAAGTGTGGAAATACGGGACACTTTGCCTCTAAGTGTCCTACCAAGCTTGAGAAGAAGATTCAAGCAAAAGAGAAGAGGCAAGGCAATGAAAAGCAACACATAAGCAAGGAAGAAAAGGCTCAATCAAAGAGAGTTTGCTACTCATGCCGAGAAAGGGGACACATAACACATTCATGTCCCCTAGGTAAAAATTCTAAGCCCATTTCAATTGATGACCATGATGTGCTTAGAAAGGATGATAATGGTACCTCATTGGTTGCAATTGCAAAACATCCCGCTACTCATACTAAGGCTATGCCTAAGTATGTTGCTCCTAACTTGAGAGGACCCAAACTTATTTGGGTACCATAAAAAAGTGAATGATTGATTGTAGGTACCATCGGCATTGGAGACTTGATTCAATTGATTTCATATTAATGATGATATGTTGAGTCAATATATGAAGCCTAGTGCACATCCAAACCCAATGCCATGATAATTGAGTGAAGTGCTATCAACAAACAAGTGCATTGTTTCAAGTTGTTGGTGATTTATTGGAATATTTGATGGCTTGTAGTTATTTGAGTTAAAGCTTGCTAATCGGATGATCATAAGCTAACCAAGGTATATATATTGTTGATCATTTCATTTGGGTGCATATGAGTTGATTGAATTAGAAATATATGCATATGTTGCTTGCTATAAGATGGTTGAATGGATAAATTGATTAGTAGTCAAGTTTGGATTGATTTGTGTTGGATAAATTCATACGATGACTTTTAGTAAGTGGTTGAATGGGACGCCCGCTCGGTAGGAACCAGGAGACATGCAGAGGAAAGCAAGGCAAGGCTCACAAGTCAAAACCACTATACTAGGGACCATACCCTGCATGGAATAATACTCTATAGCCACCCTGACACAAACAATATTGTAGGTGCCAACATCTCCCTCTATAGTATTATAGGCGCTGCTAAAAACTCCCATACGGTAAGACCCCCCCCACATGCCTCTGGGCACCGATAGCATTATGGGCACCGAGATTTACTATACCAGGTGAACATGATGAGACTCCTCATATGCCTCTAGGCATCGAACAGTATTTGCAGGTATCGACGTCTACCATCCCTGAAGAAGGCAGCATGACCTCCCATATGCATCTGACATTCTACAGTAACCTCAACAGTGTTATAGGCGCCTACCATTATCTCGTACCCACCGGTGTGGGCAACAAGGCTTGGTAGGCGTGGGCAGCAAGGCTCGATAACATACGCACCCTTACCCTCTCACTTGTAAAGCCATCCCCTTTATCTATAAAAGGGGTGTGCTTCCTCCAACAAGGAGGACCAATCCTAGTTGATCAGAATTCCTTAGATCGATAGCTCACAACCGTAGAACCGCTAGGTTTAGACCTCAAGCACCTGCTTGAACACTTAGCTCATAGCGAAGTTTCTGTCACTCTTGGCCCTTCTGACCGGAGCCGATCAGACCTCTTGTACACCCCATCTTTCTCGTTTGTAACCCCACTACAAACTTCGAGCACCTGGGCTCAGGAATAAAGTCACCGACCGACCCCGACTGGACGTAGGGCACATTGCCTGAACTAGTATAAATCCTATGTCATTGAGTGCTAGGCCACCTCCGATCACAATGTATAGCAAAACTATAAATATTCACTAGTTGGTTAGCACCGATAGTTGGCACCGTCCATGGGGAAGACGTTGTATGTTCAACACTTTTTGGTCATCAGATGGCCCACTTTTCCGCCACCCTCGCCTTGGCGGGCTCAGGAGATACGATTCGCTTTGGCTCACTGGAGTTTCCTGCACTCTCACCTGCTAGGATGCGGGTTCCACCCATCTTCGAGCCATCCTAGGCCTTCCTCTTTGGAAGCCTAATCTTCATCGTCGACCGGCTCGGCATGCTACATCTCCGCAAGGAGGCTAACATCCTAGCACCCATCGGAGGAGCACCCTCCATCAACTCTGGGATGCATGGCTTCGACGACGCGACATCTGCTCTTCTTTTCCAAGCAAACTCTCTGCTCAAACCCCGCTGTGAGTAATATACACGCTATTATTTACTTACTATTCTTTATCTTCCGCCGATTACCCAGCGGAACCCCATTGTCCCCCATGCAACCACCGTACGACTGGTTCCCCTACGGCCTCATGTATTCCATGGACACATACGCCCAGGGGCTCTGAAGGATGCCTGCTCTGCCCCCTCTCGCATCCGAATTCATGGGAATGGCGAGTTATGCTCCCACCTATTTCCTCAACCTCATGGATGACGATGGCGAGAGTGACGGCTCCAGCATCGGCAACATGGCACCTAGCCACTGTCCGTCCTGGGAGTGTGCCATGGTGGACCCTCCGGGACACCCACCGGTGGAAGCGAAGTCCTCACGGACTCGCACCTCTCCAGACCCTCATGCGGAGACCCTCGAGCTCACACTTGAGCACGGGGAGGAACTACGACAACGGTGGCTGCATCAGCCACCAACTACGCCGGCATGCTCGGCGCACCACACTACGCCCCGCGCGCATAGACCGGCGAGCGGCGCCCGGGGGCACACCCATCAAGTCCAGCACAACACCATGGACAGGGGGAATGATCCCCCGCACTTCGCTCGGGCGAACTAGAACATCACCACCGCGACAATGCTTCTGCACGGCCTATCTGAGCCAAACAACCCTCATGAACAGGCGGTCCACTAGAACATCTGGGCACTAGTGGAGACCGTCACCGTTCAACAAGCGGAGTGCTCCATATCGCAACGCCGACTCACGTCCTCGCTCTCCGCCATAGGAACGAGGACACAACAGATGGGTCACTCCACCCGATCGCCGCTACAATCGCCGAGTGTGGCACAGGAGGCCACACCGGCACCTCATCTTGACCCAGCGACCGCTCTGCACCGACCGCTTGTATTCATGCGGCTAGGACTGAATCGAGACACATGCAACAGCGACTGGAGTCCTAGCCCTGATGGCCCAAGACCATAGACCTTTGTCCAATACCCCCAACAAAAGCCACTCCTGCCATGCTCCGACGGAGGCTAGGGCAAGGGCAAGGCCAAGCACTGGGATCAGGATGAAGGCCACTCCACATAGAGGGGGAAAAAGAACAGAAAGTATCGCCGCCGACCGGCCAACTCCGCGTTGGTCGCCATGGCTGATCATGTGGGCATGCAGCCCCAGCAGGGCCCTTCCGGCCATTTTTATGAGCTCATTGAGAGCCCATGCACCAACCACGACTACCCCGTAAAACACCTCTACAAGGACTGCCAGCTTCTCAAGCACCTTCTATGGTAGGCCGGCAGGCCCAAGGAAGAAAAAGGCAAGGAAGCAGCAACAAAGAAAGGGGGCATAGCGAGCTAGGATCCAGACGACTGAATGACGAAGTGATCCGACCAGACGCCCATCTCTCCAAACTACTGGAATAGCTATGTCATTTTTCCTAAGCTTCAATCTTACCATTGTTTACTTAGTATATGCTCCTACAAAAGCGCCCCGATCCGAACACTTTTTGGCCCGGGGCGCTTGGGGGCTCCACTAGGGTACACTACTATCATTATGCTTAATGACTACCTTCCTGTTTTGTTTACATATGATGGAATTCCTTCCTACCCAACCAATGGGATAGTTTGTCCCTTAGTTTTGCTTTACATAGCTTTGCTTTAAAAACATTCCAACTGATCGCACCCCGCCTTTCCCTATGGTTATGAGGAGCTAAGCCTCGAGGGCCACGCCCCGGGCTCCTAAGGTTATGCTAAGGGAAAACTAAGGAACGAAAGGGAACAGGCTCCCCCGAACAGAACAATTCCATCATAGAAAACAAAACCAATGGTAGTCATTAAGCACACAGTAATATTTACACGGGGCTTCCCCACAAACTTAAACTTCTACCTTCACTAAACTACTTATATTTTGCAAGCTATTGGACCAGTCCAGTGGCATCTGCTATCGAAGCGACTGATGAGGGCATAGGCTGCTCACTCCCTGATGGCACAACATTCGGCTCGGTCGGGATTGGGGCAACGCTCACCTTCGACCCAGGCTCCATGTCGTCTGCAGACTAGGCAACATCTTCTTCGTGCATGCCTCTAGCCATGTCTTCATGGTGGATGTCCATCACCCACTGGGCAGAGACTTGCTCCACCACCGACCTTGCATGCGGCAGCAAGCCCTCTCCGATCGACTAGATGTCCTCCATGCTCAAGCCTTCAGCATACCCACTGCAGATGGTAGCGAAGTCTAGGTTCAGATGGTGCATCGCCACCAAAGTCAGCACCCCCGACGCCCCATAGAATAGCCCACTCCTGATGATAAGGTCCTGAACCACATCCGGGACCTCCGCTAGCTGGACCGTGGGTGCGCTAGTGCTGGGCACCGACCCGAAGACGTCCAAGATGACAAGTTGGGCAATGTTGCGGATCTGGTCAAGATCCCCCTTAAGAGCACATCGCTCTTCACGAGACTTGGCCAGTTCCTCCGCATTTTGGCTGAGGGTCGCCTTGATTGTTTCTAGGTCCCGCTCTAGTGTCTTAACCTTTCCACCCAGCTCTAAGAGAAGAGTGACAAGCTCAAAAATAGGCTGAAGGAAAAAACCAACAATGAAGAACAGAAAAAGCACGTACCGACGCAGAAGTTCTCAACGATGGAGAGATCCTCCGCCTGCTGGGCCACCTGCTCACGCAGCCAGGCACTTGCGTCCTCCATCCCCATCACCCAGCCTCAGAGCATGAGCACCTCATGGTCCGCCTCTGACCGGGCCTTCTGATCCGCCTCTAGGGCCTTCCGTGCCGACTCTGGGGCATTCTGCGTCGACACCAAAGCGGCCCGCTCTAGCCCAAGGGCCACCAAGGCCTCTTGAAGCACCACCTCAATGTTCGCCAGGGATGCCCGCAACCCCGCCCCAGTCTCTGCCTGGCGGGCCTTCGCTGCCTCGAGCCCTTGCTCAGCGGTAGTCGCCCGCTCTGCTACACACTGCCCCTTTGCCCGCGCCGTGGCCGCCTTGGCTGCCTGGTCCTGGGACTCACGGTAGGTGGACTCTACCCGACGCTCGAGCTCGGTCGTCTAGGCATGTTCTGTCCGGAGGAAGCAAGACTTTCGGGACAACATCTCCTTTAGACTCTACAAAAAATAGGCATGCTAAGGCAACCAACAAAAGGTTCAAAGGTCAAGGACAAAGTACGAAAAACTCACCACCACGACAAGCTACAGGTCGACCTCCACCAACTGCTAAGCAAACCTAACCTGCCTCTGGGCATTTCCAAGCTTCTCGGACAGGTTGGTGAGCTCGGACACCGCAGCATGCCCTTGCTCCCCAAGGATGTCCCAAAGTTGACGCTCCCGAGAATCCTGAAGGACAAACCACGCCTTTGCTTGGTTCTTAGGGTAGGCCCACTCTAGGTCACCCTTCGGTAGCCCGCCGAAGGGCCCACCCTCCGATTGGACCACCGCCAGCTCCCACAGCGACACTGGTGGCCCCATCGCGATACCCGCCTCATCATCAGATGGAATGTCCACCACTTCATTCGCGTAGACCGCCAACAGGCGTCCCGACTCCGTCTTGGCCGCACTTTCCTCCGGCGCCTTCATCCCCGGCGGCAAGGATGAGCCAGGTGGCCCTCCACCCAGCGAGGTTGGGAGCTCGGTCTCCCTCTCCTCTTCCACCATGACTGGTGGAGGAGGAGCTGCAAGGGTTACTTCCAACGCGGTCCCTACCGTCGGCACCGGAATCATAGCCAAAGTCAATGCCGCTGCCGTCGCTATGGCAGCAATCGCCCCCAAAAGGGAAGGGCTCGCCGCCATGACACTGCTCCCCCCGTCGCTCATCGTAGCACGCTTGAAAGGTCCTAATATGGCTAGAGGGGGGGGGGGTGAATAGCCTATTTAAAAATCTACAAATCAACTAGAGCAATTTGATTAGTATGACAAATAGCAAAATGCAAACTTGCTCTAGCTCTATAAGGGATGCAAGCCACCTATCCAACAATTCTAGTTGCAAAGATTACTAGGCACACAACTTGCAATGTTACTACTCAATAAGAGCTCTCAATCTTACTACTCTAAAGAGCTCCACAAGATGAACTTAAAATAACAAAGCAAGGTCTCAATTCTAATTACACTAAAGAGCTTGCCACAACTAGTTTGCAAGAATATAAATGAGTGAGTAGGGTGATTATACCGCCATGTAGAGGAATGAACCAATCACAAGATGAATACTAAATCAATCACTAGGAGAATACCAAAGAGCAAGAGACAACCAATTTTTCTCCTGAGGTTCACATGCTTGCCAGCACGCTAGTCCCCGTTGTGTCGACCAACACTTGGTGGTTCGGTGGCTAAGAGGTGTTGCACGAACCTTGTCCACACAATTGGACACCTCAAGAACCTACCCACTAGTGAGGTAACTCAATGACATGAGCAATCCACTAGAGTTACCTTTTGCCTCTCCGTAGGGGAAGGCACAAGACCCCTCACAATCACCACGATCAGAGCCAGAGACAATCACCAACCTCCGCTCAATGATCCTCACTTCTCCAAGCCATCTAGGTGGCAGCAACCACCAAGAGTAACAAGTGAACCCCACAGCGAAACATGAATGCCAAGTGCCACTAGATGCAATCACTCAAGCAATGCACTTGGTTTCTCTCCCAATCTCACAAAGATGATGAATCAATGATGGAGAAGAGTGGGAGGGCTATGGCTAAGCTCACATGGTTGCTATGTCAATGCAAATGGTCAAGAGGGTGAGCTTGAACCAGCCATGGGGCTTAAATAGAAGCTCCCACGAAATAGAACCGTTGTACCCATTCACTGGGCACAACACGGGGTGACTGGACGCTCTGGTTAAATCGACCGGACGCTGGACCCAGTGTCCGATCACCTGATGACAGCCACATGTCCCTCTGCGTTCAACCACAGCTAGCCGATCTCAAAGATCGAGACATGACCGGACATTGTGGTAGAAGTGACCGGACGCTGAACGCCCAGCGTCTGGTCGTTTACAGTAAGCTCCCAGAGACGACAAATCTTGACACGACGCGTTCGGTCGACCTTGACCAGACGCAGCCAGCTTCTGGTCAGTCTCCTTGATCTCAGTACTGCCACATCGGTTCTGACCAGATGCTGCCTTCCAGTGTCCGGTCAGTCCGAGACCCAGCGTCTGGTCACAAGACCGATGCTAGGTCTTCACTGCTATGCCTGACCGGACGCGTCGGTCCCCTGAGACCAGCGTTCGGTCACTTTGTGAAACAGCGAGACTGACCCTCTTTCATCTCTATCTTCTTCACCCTTACTCAAATGTGCCAACCACCAAGTGTATCACCTTATGCACATGTGTCAGCATATTTTCACAAATATTTTCAAGGATGTTAGCACTCCACTAGATCCTAAATGCATATGCAATGAGTTAGAGCATCTAGTGGCACTTTGATAACCGCATTTCGATACGAGTTTCACTCTTAATAGTACAACTATCAATCCTAAATGTGATCACACTCACTAAGTGTCTTGATCGCTAAAACAAAATGGCTCCTATAATTTATACCTTTGCCTTGAGCCTTTTGTTTTTCTCTTTCTTCTTTTCCAAGTTTAAGCATTTGATCATCACCAAGTCATCACCATTGTCATGATCTTCACCATTGCTTCATCACTTGGAGTAGTGCTACCTATCTCATGATCACCTTGATAAACTAGGTTAGCACTTAGGGTTTCATCAATTAACCAAAACCAAACTAGAGCTTTCAATCTCCCCCTTTTTGGTAATTGATGACAACCCTTACACAAAGATATGAATTAAAGTTCAATTGAATCCATGTTGCTTGCCCAAGCATATTTACCATGTGTAAAGGATTATGGACAAGTTTCATGAATTCTAAATGGTAGCAATTGCTCCCCCTATATATGTGCTAAGAGTTTGGATTGTAGCTTGCACATATGCTTAGATAAGAAATATATGAGACAATTTCTACCAAATGATGCTAAGGTATAAGAGATGGATCTTTGAAGCGTGATACCAATTGGAGTGTACCAATATACCATTTTAGCACCATTAGTAACTAGACATACACGAAAACTAGAATACCATGTGAGATCAACATTAGAAGTATGGGTCTAGTTTCCATAAGAAGAACATAAGTCTAGTTACTTTAGCTCAATATCACTTGGAAACTCTTGAGATGAAATCATTAGATAACCTATGCTTGCTAGATTTTCATTTCATCATTCCAATCTTACAATTAGCATACACCACACAAGCATGAATATTGAACTTTAAAACTTGTGCCATGCAAGCAAACATATGTAATGCACATTCAAATGCACCATACAAGTTCATGAGCTTGCTCCCCCTATTTGTATGCTCAAAATTTTAATTGATCCCCTTCCTTTGTCATATCTTATCTCTCCCCCTTTGTTCCTTTGTTGTCTTTTCACTATTTTTGTACACTATTTCTCCCCCTTTGTCATTAATGACCATAAAGGCTTAAAGTATAGATAGGTTAGGATTATCAATGTCAACAATTTGCACAAAAGGTGAGCTCAAATTATAGATTGGTTAGGGAGAAACCATGTGAAGTGAGGATCATTTTTCCAATTTGGTTCAATCTAGATTACTTGCAAAAGATATTTAGCTCGGTTTGATCCAAGGACAAGCTTCTTCACACGTCCAAATAAGGGTTATCTTGTACCATGTTGAGTTAAACACTTATAGCTTATTTTTCTAGATCAAATACTAGGTTTACAAACCCACAAACATGTCATATGTTACCACTAGATCATTTCAAACATACAAGCAATAGTGGTACCATACAAGCATCAAATTCATTTGATTTTAATGAATGAGCCTATTCAAATGTGAAATATGTCTAGATACACTAAACATGTCCTTAGCAAGGATGTATGCCATGCCAATCAACTTTTACCTTGGATTGCTTGAAGGAGAGGCATGTCATATAAGTGGGGGGGTGCATCAACACATATTGGAGAAGTCAAGTATGTTCAATTCATTCCTTAGCTTGCAAAACCTATTTTCATCAAGTGGCTTGGTGAAGATATCGGCAAGTTGATCTTCGGTGCCCACACTCTCAATGCAATTGTCCCCTTTTTGTTGGTGATCTCTTATGAAGTGATGGCAGACATTAATATGCTTTGTTCTTGAGTGTTGAACTGGGTTGTTGGTGAGCTTTATGACACTCTCATTGTCACATAACAATGGCACTTGCTTGAATTTAATTCCAAAGTCACTCAAAGTAGCCTTCATCCAAAGTAATTGAGCACAACAACTACTGGCCGAAATGTACTCCACTTCGGTGGTTGAAAGTGCTACACTATTTTGCTTCTTTGATGACCAAGACACAAGTGATCTTCCCAATAGTTGCATCCCATATAATCAGAGTCCGAATATCCAATTATCTCAAATCTTGCTCCTTTGGGATACCACAATCCAACATTTTGTATATGCTTCAAGTACCTTAATATTCTCTTTGTTGCCTTCAAATGACTTTCTCTTGGTGAGGCTTGAAATCTAGCACACATACATACACTAAACATCACATCCAGCCTTGATGCGGTCACATAGAGTAGGCTTCCAATTATAGACCAATACATCTTTTGATCCACCATGTTGCCACTAGCATCACTATCCAAGCTTCCACTTGTCCCCATTGGTGTACTAATAGCTTTACTATCATCCATTCCAAACTTCTTGAGCATGTCCTTGATATACTTGCCTTGACTCATAAATATGCCATTCTTCATTTGCTTGATTTGAAGACCAAGGAAGTAACCAAGCTCTCCAATCATAGACATCTCAAACTCACTTGCCATCATCTTGCCAAACTCCTCACAAAAATCTTGATTTGTTGACCCAAATATGATATCATCAACATAGATTTGCATTACAAACAAGTCATTTCCAAGCTTCTTGGTGAAGAGAGTGGTGTCAACCTTTCCCATCTTGAATCTCTTAGAGAGTAGAAAATCCCTCAATCTCTCATACCATGCTCTAGGTGCTTGTTTTAATCGATACAAAGCTTTTCTCAACTTGTAAACATGGTTGGGTTTCTTTTCATTTTTAAAACCAGGAGGTTGCTTAACATACACAAGCTCATTGATGTACCCATTGAGAAATGCACTCTTCACATCCATTTGGTACAACTTGATGTTGTGGGCACAAGCATAGGCTAACAAGATCCTAATTGCTTTCAATCTTACAACCAGGGCATATGTTTCTCCAAAGTCAAGACCTTCAACTTGAGTGTAACCTTGAGCCACTAATCTTGCTTTGTTCCTTGTTACTATCCCATCTTGATCTTGCTTGTTCCAAAAGACCCACTTGGTTCTAATCACATTATGATCCTTAGGCCTCTCAACTAACTCTCATACTTGGTTTCTTATGAAGTTGTTTAGCTCTTCATGCATAGCATTGACCCAATCAACATCCTTCAAAGCTTCATCTATCTTCTTAGGTTCAATGGATGACACAAATAAGAAATGCTCATAAAATGAAGCCAATCTTGACTTAGTTTGCACACCTCTTGAAATATCACCAATGATAGTGTCCAAGGGATGATCTCTTGCAACATTAGTTGGTTGAAGCATTTGCACTTGATTGCTTGCATTTGATAGATCACTTGGTTGAGATGATGAACTAGCCACTTGTTGTTGATCTTGCACTTTGAAATCACTAGTTCTTGCTTGAACTTGATCATGAGAACCACTAGCTTGCACATTTGAGTTAGAGAGCACTTGATTCTTGTTATCTTCAACATCAATCACCTCTCTAGGCCTTATATCACCAATGTCCATGTTCTTCATTGCATTGACCAATTGAGTGCATCTTACATCATCTAGATTCTCATCTTCCTCTTGGGAACCATTTGTTTCATCAAACTCCACATCATGAACCTCCTCAAGAGTACCACTAGCCAAATTCCAAACTCTATAAGCCTTGCTAGTAGTGGAGTAACCAAGCAAGAAACCTTTATCACATTTCTTTTCAAACTTGCTTAATCTAGTGCCTTTCTTTAATATGTAGCATTTACAACAAAAAAACCGAAAGTATGCTATGTTGGGCTTTCTTCCATTCAAAAGCTCATAAGGTGTCTTCTCCATCATGGGGTGACAATAGAGTCGGTTGCTATAATAGCAAGCCATGTTGATTGCTTTGGCCCAAAATGAATGACTCACATTGTACTCACTCAACATTGATCTTGCCATGTCAATCAAAGTTCTATTCTTCCTTTCAACTAAGCCATTTGATTGAGGAGTGTACTTGGCCGAGAATTGATGTCTAATTCCAAATTCATCACACAACTCATCAATTCTAGTGTTCTTGAATTCACTACCATTGTCACTTCTAACTTTCTTGATGGTTGTTTCAAACTCATTGTGAATGCCCTTGACAAATGATTTGAATGTTGCAAACACATCACTCTTGTCAACAAGAAAGAATACCCATGTGTATCTAGTGAAATCATCCACAATCACAAATCCATATTTGTTTCCACCAATACTTGTGTATGTGGTTGGTCCAAATAAGTCCATGTGCATCAACTCAAATGCCTTAGATGTGCTCATCATGCTCTTCTTAGGATGTGTGTTACCAACTTGTTTTCCGGCTTGACATGCACTACATAGCTTATTCTTCTCAAATGTGACATCTTCCAAACCTCTAACTAAGTAATGCTTAATCAACTTGTTCAATTGTTTCATTCCAACATGACCAAGCCTTCTATGCCATAACCAACCCATGCTAGACTTAGTGATCAAACATGTTATCAATTGAGCTTTTCTAGCATTGAATTCAACTAAGTATAGATTTTCATATCTAAATCCTTTGAATATCAAGTTAGAGCCATCTACACTTATAATCTCTACATCATCCACACCAAATATGCACTTGAAACCAAGATCACACAATTGAGCTACCGACAAAAGGTTGAAGTTCAAGCTCTCTACTAGTAGCACATTGGAAATGCTCAAGTCATTGGATATTGCAATCTTACCAAGCCCTTTGACCTTGCCTTTGCCATTGTCACCAAATGTGATACTATCAATCCCATTGCTCTTGTTTTCATTGATTAAATTGAACATTCTTGGATCACCAGTCATGTGTTGTGTGCACCCACTATCAAGCACCCAATGCCTTCCTTTGGCTTTATAATTGACCTACAAAAGAAGATCAATTCTTTTTAGGTACCCAAACCTGCTTGGGTCCTTGAAGGTTAGTTACCAAGGTCTTTGGCACCCAAATCGCCTTCTTCTTTGGGCCCACAATTGGTGTACCAATGAACTTAGCCTTCACACCATTGGCACCCTTAACAAGCATGTAACAAGAATCAAATCTAATTGAGGATACATTAGGTTGCTTGTTCTTGTTAGTCTTGCAATATTGCTCTACATGCCCAACTTGCTTGCATCTATTGCAAAACCGACCATTGTCCTTCACAAAGTTAACTTTGGGAGTGACAAAGGCCACCTTGCCTTTCTTGGGGGTATAGACTAATCCCTCTTTGTTGAGAGAAAACCTTTGGCTACCCAAGTACTTTAGTAAGCAGGCATCTCCACCATAGGCATTGCCTAAGGCACGAGTGAGCTCATTCACCTTCTTGAGGGTCTCATTTTCCACCATTAATGAGGCATCACAAGTGAGACCATCACTCAAAGGTGAAGTAGAAGTAGTAGTGCTACATGAAGTGTTAGTGGGAGCAACTATAATGGGCTTATAAAAAGATTCATCAATAAGATCACATGTTAGTCCCACATCACATGATACAATCACTTGCTCCTTCTTGGCTTCCTCTTTGACTTGCTCGATGAGAGAGGAGTGAGCTTTCTCAAGCTTAAAGTGAGCTTTGCCAAGATTCTCATGGGCTTCCATTAGCCTCTCATGAGTGGCATTGAGCTCATCAAGGGATTGCTCAAGAAATTTGACTTTCTTGTTCAATTCCTTGCACTCCTTTCTCTTCATCTCAAAGCAAGTATGCACTTGCTCACACATGTCCATGAGCTCCTCCTTGGAGTACTCCTCATCATCATCATCACTCCTACAAGCATCACTTTCACATTCATCATCATCACTCACATCATATTTTACCTTGATGGTGATGCTTGCTAGTGCTTTCTTGATAGATTTCTTGTAATCATCACTAGAGTCATCACTATCCGAAGAGCCATCACTATCCCAAGTGACCACATAGCCTCCACCCTTCTTCTTTTGGAAGGTCATTCTCTTCTCCTTCTTTTCTTTCTTATCCTTCTTGTGCTTCTTCTTCTCATCCTCATCATTGTCACTATTGTAGGGACAATTTGATACAACATGATTGGGACTCTTGCAATTGTAGTATCTTCTCACATATTCTTTACTTTTGGTGTGATCTCTTCTCTTTCTTGCACCATAGCCCTTCTTCTTCATGAATTTCCCATCTTGCGTACAAAGAGGGCCATAGCTTCATCATCAATATCACTAAGATCATCATCATCACTTGATTCTTTCTTGGACTTGCCCTTGTTCTTGGATGATGATGAGCTAGCCTTGAATGCTATACTCTTCTTCTTCTTGTCTTCTTCTTCCTTCTTATCATCCTTGTCATCCCCCTCCCTTTCCACACGGTATGTCTCTTGGGTCATGACATCACCTAGTACTTGGTTAGGGGTAATCTCCTTCAATCATCCTCTTATGATAAGCAATCTCAACATCTCAAATCTTAGAGGTAAGCACATCAAGAACCGATAAGAGACATCATCATCCTTGATCTTCTCTCCCAAGGCCTTCAAGTCATTTACAATCACTTGCAACCAATGGAACATTTCCGGAATGCTCTCATCTTCCTTCATCTTGAAGCTTGTCAACTTATCCTTGAGAATGTACAACTTAGCACTCTTCACCACCGGTGTGCCCTCATATGTTTCCTCCAATATCCTCCACACCTCATTTGCTCTTTCACAATCCTTGATTTGCTCAAACACATTGGAATCAATGGCATTGTATATGGTGTTGAGAGCCATTATATTTCATTACTTATTGGTCTTGTCTTGGTTGGTGGGGTCATCGAGATCAATGATAGCATAGTCATTCTCGATCACCTCCCATACTTGATCATTGATTGAACCAAGATACATCCTCATCTTTCTCTTTCAATAATCATAGCATGTGCCATCAAAGAACGGTGGTTTACCCCCCACATGGTTGAACACAACTTGAGCCATAATTTGACACTGAGGTTGTTAAGCCTTCAATCAAACAGTGACCACAGCTCTGATACCACTTCAAAGGTCCTAATATGGCTAGAGGGGGGGGGGTGAATAGCCTATTTAAAAAATCTACAAATCAACTAGAGCAATTTGATTAGTATGACAAATAGCAAAATGCAAACTTGCTCTAGGTCTATAAGGGTTGTAAGCCACCTATCCAACAATTCTAGTTGCAAAGATTACTAGGCACACAACTTGCAATGTTACTACTCACTAAGAGCTCTCAATCTTGCTAGTCTAAAAAGCTCCACTAGATGAACTTAAAATAACAAAGCAAGCTCTCAATTCTAATTAGACTAAAGAGTTTGCCACAACTAGTTTGCAAGAATATAAATGAGTGAGTAGGGTGATTATACCGCCATGTAGAGGAGTGAACCAATCACAAGATGAATACTAAATCAATCACTAGGAGAATACCAAAGAGCAAGAGACAACCAATTTTTCTCCTGAGGTTCACGTGCTTGCCAGCACGCTAGTCCCAGTTGTGTCGACCAACACTTGGTGGTTCGGTGGCTAAGAGGTGTTGCATGAACCTTGTCCACACAATTGGACACCTCAAGAACCTACCCACTAGTGAGGTAACTCAATGACATGAGCAATCCACTAGAGTTACCTTTTGCCTCTCCGTGGGGGAAGGCATAAGACCCCTCACAATCACCATGATCAGAGCTAGAGACAATCACCAACCTCCGCTCAACGATCCTCGCTGCTCCAAGCCATCTAGGTGGCGGCAACCACCAAGAGTAACAAGTGAACCCCGCAGCAAAACATGAATGTCAAGTGCCACTAGATGCAATCACTCAAGCAATGCACTTGGTTTCTCTCCCAATCTCACAAAGATGATGAATCAATGATAGAGAAGAGTGAGAGGGCTATGGCTAAGCTCACATGGTTGCTATGTCAATGCAAATGGCCAAGAGGGTGAGCTTGAACCAGCCATGGGGCTTAAATAGAAGCCCCCATGAAATAGAGCCATTGTACCCATTCACTGGGCACAACACGGGGTGATCGGACGCTCTGGTTAAATCGACCGGACGCAGGACCTAGTGTCTGGTCACCTGATGACAGCCACGTGTCCCTCTGTGTTCAACCATAGCTAGCCGATCTCAATGGTCGAGACATGACTGGACGTTGTGGCAGAAGTGACCGGACGCTAAACGCCCAGCATCCGGTCATTTACATTAAGCTCCTAGAGACGGCAAATCTTGACCGGACATGTCCGGTCGACCTTGACTGGACACAGCCAATGTTCGGTCAGTCTCCTTGATCTTGGCATTGCTACATTGGCTCTGATCGGACGCTACCTTCTAGCGTCCGATCAGTCCAAGACCCAGCGTCTGGTCACAAGACCGATGCCAGGTCTTCACTGCCACGCCTGACCGGACGCGCCAGTCCCCTGAGACCAGCGTCCGGTCACTTTGTGAAATAGCGAGACTGACCCTCTTTCATCTCTATCTTCTTCACCCTTACTCAAATGTGCTAACCACCAAGTGTATCACCTTGTGCACATGTGTCAGCATATTTTCACAAATATTTTCAAGGATGTTAGCACTCCACTAGATCCTAAATGCATATGCAATGAGTTAGAGCATCTAGTGGCACTTTGATAACCGCATTTCGATACGAGTTTCACTCCTCTTAATAGTATGGCTATCAATCCTAAATGTGATCACACTCAGTAAGTGTCTTGATCACTAAAACAAAATGGCTCCTAAAATTTATACCTTTGCCTTGAGCCTTTTGTTTTTCTCTTTCTTCTTTTCCAAGTTTAAGCATTTGATCATCACCAAGTCATCACCATTGTCATGATCTTCACCATTGCTTCATCACTTGGAGTAGTGCTACCTATCTCATGATCACCTTGATAAACTAGGTTAGCACTTAGGGTTTCATCAATTAACCAAAACCAAACAAGAGCTTTTAATGCTGTAGGGTGGGCCTCTAGGTCTCCTACATGGGAGTCAAGGCGATGCTCAGCCCCGTTATCCCTTGGCCACTGACAGCAATTGTAGGTAAGTCACACTCCAAAAAGACTCAACCAGCAAAAGATTGAAGAAACAAAGCAGAAACATACCGAGAAGCGAGCGACATGACTCTAAAACCAAGACCCAGTGGGCCTACAGCGCACGGGCCGCTCCTAGGCTATGACCCATGCCCCCTCACTTTAGCGGGGGATGGAGTCACCCCAACCGGCTCATGCCCAACCTGTGGGTCGCCATGACTCTTGGCTCGGGACTCCCCGACCGAAGCAGCGGGTGGGACCTCCTCTGGTTGCATGTCGCACAACACATGGGCGCCAGTCTGCTCCTCAGACCGCCCAGCATGCTCGACCACATCCATGATAGGCGGGGCCTCCCCTGGCTATGAGTCGTGTGTTGGCACCGGTCCCGGTGATGCACAAGTGCTAGTCTGCTCCTTGGACCGCCTGGCTTGCTCAACCGCGTCCACCACATGCGATGACGGGACCGGCGACACCGCCAAGGGGCACAGTGACCACGTCTATTTCACCGCCCGTCCGCCAACGGCGTCCATGCTTGCCGCATGCTTCCTCAGCGCGGGAACCACCACACACCGCGTGGCCTCATGCTCCTCACTAGTGGACATCACCATAGGGTCGCAACGCTCCGCCGAGGTCACAATGACCTCCCAACTCTCCTCCTCGTCGGACAAGACCATGTTGTCCACATCCATAGGATCATCCAAGACAAGTTCTGACTCAACATCGCTCCTACATTCCCTAGCCTTCACGCATCGGGTGACCTCCCGCTCCTTCTCTTGCTTCCGCCTAACCTCCCTGGTTCTCTTCTTCTTCCTAGCATCTGCCGCCTCCTTTTGGGTGGCCTGCCGGGCCGTGCCCTCTGGTCCCTTAGGAAGGTGTGGCTAGGACTTGTACTTTTTAAGCCCCTACAGAATGGATGGCCTAAAATCAAGAAATAGGAAAAAGTAGAGGAAGAGACATGAACAGAAAAGAAGGGATCATACCAGTCTAGATATGACCGAGGCATTGAACGGTATGGGTTTCCCCACAACCATCTCCTTGGGCCTTAGCTGCAGCACCCGGCTGAAAGGTCCTTGTGTGGTTTTGGTAATTGAGTGACAACCTAGGTGGACTAATTGTGTTTATATGAGATACACAGGTGATTAGTCCATAGGTACATGCGTGTGAGCAACAATGCCATGAAAGGTGAAAATGGCTTGGAGATGTTGCAAAGCTCACACATGTGATGATGAAGGAGCTCATTGCACATGAGACATGACATTGAGTCATGTGATCAAGGTAGAGAAGATCAAGAAAAGACTTGGCTTGATGGACCGGTTGCAAGCGTGAAGGGCAAGTCAGAGGCTTTGGAGCGATGGACCACGTGGTGGTGAAGCTTAAGCAAGACTTGGCACCGATGGATGAAGGCAATGGTGAAAAGCAAGTAAAGTCCAGATCGATGAACCAATATGATCATGTGATGATATGAAGTGGATCATATCATTGTTGATCATATTGGTGCATGTGTTGCATCAACATTGAAGGAGATGAAATGGAATGCGCAAGGCAAAGATATAACCTAGGGCATTTCATTTCACTGATCATAGGTGTGTAGAGAAGTTGATGACTAGGTTTAGAATAGATGGCCGTACTATCAAGAGGGGCAAACTTGTTTGCATATCAGTTATCTAAGTGCCACTCGAGTCATCTAACTTTGCATCATCGCTAGGATTGAGTGGCATGGCAAGTTGAGTGGCTAATCCTTTGGGAAATGATTGTGAAAATGCTAACATGCATACACATGGTGGTGTACACTTAGTTGTGTTGGCACATTTACAAAGGAGATGAAGTTGGAGTTGATATGGATCAACTCGACGATGGAACGAAAAGGGTTTGAAACTCCACCGGTGGAGTGTCCGCCCATAGAGTGCGGACAGTCCGACGGTGCCACCGGTGCCCTATATAGAAAAGATAGGGTCTCACAGAGTGGACCGGACGCTGGCCACATGGTGACCGGACACTGGGTCCTACGTCCGGTTAGTGGCGGGCAAGAGCATGCAGCGTCGGTCTTCGACCGAACGCTGGCGCTGGAAGTGACCGGACGCTGGTAGGGTGCTTTTGGTCAGGCTGACATACGGTGACGTAGGTGACACAGAAAAGTTGGAGAAGGACCAGACGCTGACGCTGCGTCCAATCGTGATCGACCGGACATGTCCGGTCGTGACTGGTACCTTACTAGAAACGACCGGACACTAGGGTTGCTGCGTCCGGTCAGTTTGTGTAGCTGCGTCTTGTCATCACTTGACCATTGAGATCAAGTGATATACGTGTGTGTTTGGACATCCTGGGCGTACATATATGAGTACCTGGTTTTGCTATACAAAATTGGGTGCGACAAATTGGTATCAGAGCTATAACTGACTGTAGGACGAACAACCTAGTGAGAAATGAATGTTTCTAGGATCACATTATCTATATTTTACTACCTTTAATTTGCTATAAAATTTTTGCTTATATTATGTTCTTTATCTATTGCCAAAAATTATTTTGTTCTAATACTCAACCTTTTCATTCGTATAGATGGCCCGCACCAAGCAGACCCCATGCAAGAGGACCATAGTGATGCCCACCAGGAGGACCAGGTTCACATTGGGCAAGCGTGTCCCAGCACATCTGGTGGAAGCTCTAAGGAACTAGGAGGAGGAACCGCCTGTGGAGGTGCCCATGGGGGAACCTCTGGAGGACTTGCTGGAAGATCCAATGGATGAAGAAATAGAAGAGGGGCCCATGTTCGAGGAGCCCATTGAGATAGAGGAGTCTGAGGAGGATCCTATGGAGGAGCATGAACAAGGTGGCTAGGAGGGAGCTAGTGACCCCGATGATGGAGATGACTCTGATGATTCTGATGCTGATGGAGGTGATGATGGTGGAGATGGTGGTGATGATGGAGGAGACGATGGAAATGGGGGTAATGATAGTGATGATGATCACAATGCATTGTTGGCATAGGGGTGGACCACAGAGATCCACTATGACTTGGAGGGTGATGCCTACTACCACCCCAAGCTTCTCGCACTTGTACATCGCTACCACCCCGAAGGCACTGTTTAGTATAGGACGGAGCATTGGACCCACCCCGACTACACAGGCTTCTAGGAGACAGAAGTGTACATCTGAGAAGGGACTCGGGTGCGCTACATCCACCACGCCATCACTGCATAGCTCACACTTGTAGCCATCATTAGGGACGCAGCTCGATAGGCGTTGATGGTCAACCGCGACCGCCACTTCAATGACATCGCCTAGGAGGACGACCGATATCTTCCCCATTGTCGGAGCGGACAGTCTACATGCAACATCGCTGCACCACTTGGAGAGGCAAACCTGAGGCTGTGGCATACCTTGTTGTGCTTGGCTGAAACCAACACCGACTTGGATCAGCTTCTAGATGAGCTCGATGTCATGGGGCAGGCCTATCTACAGCTTGCCTGTGAGAACGCTACACTAAAGCAGCAGCAAGGAGGTCCAGATATGGAAACGCTAGGTGTACCTACTCAGTCGCCCCCAAGGAACAGAGGAGAGTTTGGAGACCCCAGCACCAGCACCAACGTCGACCCATACCCATAGGAGAGTCTTAAAAATATGTAATAAACACGCGTAGATGCACGAGAGAGTGTTTAGTTTCTTTCTTTTAATGGTTGAACAAGTGTTACTTTCATGGTTGGATGCTTATCATTATGAATAATGTTTGATTTGGATCTTTGATATGATTGTGATGACTTGTGGGCATGTCCACGGTCATTTAGTTAAGGTTAAGGTTTAAGGATATTATGAATAAATAGTTGGGTTTCATTTTATTAGTTCATATTTCATAATCTAGATGTCCAATGGTCATGAAATTTTATGGAGATACGTAGACTTCAACATCTTTCTTTTGGCTTTGGAATCACCTCAATACCTTTTATAAATTGTGAGATACAGCTGTTGTAAGTTGAGGTTTCTGTGCTGTTAGAATTCTAGAATAGTACTGCTTATCGTCTGTATTTTACTAAGTAAACGTCAGAATCTAAAAAAAATGTTCCAAATGGAAGTTATAGAGAATTTCATAAGCTTTCCAGAAAGATAAAATACGAAATCAGATGATAAACAGAGGGTGAGATATGCTCATTTTACTACACTGTTGTTGTCCAACTCGCCGGAAAAATCAAAACAAATATCTTGTTGTATTCCCTACATATATCTCTTGTCTTGATCTTGTGACACCTACTCATGTTACACTAGTATCTTTTAAGAGTTATATGCTTGGACATGTGAGACTTATATGATGCATCTACAAATGGTGAACACCAGGAGGAACAACCAGGGAGGTGAGGAACTACCACCACCTCCCCCAGTCACCATAGAGCAGCTGATGATGATGCAGACATAGTTGCTTCAGCAGATGGCCCAGAACATGCAGAACATGGGGCAAGGGAATGGGAATGCACCCTCTCATGTCAGAGATAAGAGGGGAGAGTTCCTGAAAGGACACCCGCCTGTATTTAAGCACTCTGCCGACCCACTCCAGGCTGACGACTAGCTACGTGCCATTGAGAGGCAACTGGAGATTGCCCAGTGTGATGATAAGGAGAAGGTTTTATATGCTTCTGGACAGTTGCAAGGAGCTGCACTAGATTGGTGGGACTCATTCTGCTTCAGCCATACCGAAGCTAATCCCATCACTTGGGCTGAGTTCTGCAGTGCCTTCCGCTCTCACCACGTGCCTGCGGGACTGATGAAGCTAAAGAAGGAGCTCTTGGCTCTCAAGCAAGGGAGCATGACCGTTGCTGAATATCATGACAAGTTCATACAATTGTCACGATATGCACCGACTGAGGTAGATGAGGGTGGAAAGAGGCAGGAGCTGTTTATGGAGGGTTTAAATGATGGTCTCTAGTACCAGCTGTTGTCTCATACTTTTGCTAACTTCCAGCAGCTGGTGGATAAGGCTTTAGTGATCGAGAATAAGCGCCGCCAAAAGGAGGACAAAAGAGGAAGTTTCAAGGATAACAATCCAGGAGCAACTCTCGCTTCCGTGCCAACCCTCAACAAGCTCAACCTCAGCAGCGCTATCAAGGTCAGACAGGTCTCAACCGCAACCAACAACCCCAGCGTGCGTAGCAGCAGCAGCAGTATAAGGCACCAGCTCAGCGCCAGCAATAGCCCAACAATGTACTAGTGAGGAACAATGCCCCCAATGCTCCATAGAGGAATGGCGCACCAAAAGCGCCAAATGCAGTTAATGATAATAAATGCTTCAATTGTGGAGAGCTAGGACATTACTCCAATAGATGCCCTAAGAAGACGGCTAACTCGCAATAGAATTATGTTCAGGGAAAGGTGAACCATGTGACTGCTGAAATAGCTCAGGAGGCACCAGATGTGGTGATCGGTACGTTTCCGGTCAACACAAACTCAGCTACAGTACTTTTTGATTCTAGTGCTTCACATTCCTTCATAGCATATACATTCATAAAGAAGCATGGTATTCTAGTAAGTGTTATGAAGAAACACATGTTAGTAAGCTCACCTGGAGGGGTAATGAAAGCAGAGTGGATATGCTTAGCTGCTAGTCTCAGCATAAGGGGGGTAGAATTTCAAGCAAATCTTGTAGTCATAAACTCATCTGGTATTGACGTCATCTTGGGTATGGATTGGTTAAGGTTGCAGAAAGCAGTATTAATTGTGGCAATAGTTTTATGAATCTTACCACTTCATCCGGAGAGGAAGTTGAGTATGTGGCAACTTAGCCAGCTGCAGAAATCTACCGGGTTAATCAGTTGGAGGGCACAACCTTATAAGATATAAGGATAGTAAACGAGTACCTAGATGTTTTCCTTGAGGAATTGCTAGGTATGCCACCTGATCGAGACATCGAGTTTATAATTGAACTTTTACCTAGAACTGCACTCATAGCTAAGAGACCCTATAGAATGGGAGTGAATGAATTAGCAGAACTTAAGAAACAATTAAGGGAATTGTTAGATAAGGGTTATGTTCAACCTAGTTCTTCACCTTGGGGTGCACCAGTACTGTTTGTAGAGAAGAAGGATGGTACACAGAGGATGTGCATAGATTACAGGTCACTTAATGAGGTCACAATTAAGAACAAGTACCCACTACCTAGAATTGATGACCTATTTGACCGGTGTGAAAGGGGCTTGTGTGTTTTCCAAGATCGACCTTCGATCTGGATACCATCAGTTGAGAATAAGGCATACTGACATCCCCAAGACTGCTTTTGGGACCCGATATGGACTGTATGAGTTCACAGTCATGTCTTTTGGTCTGACAAATGCACCTGCTTATGAACAAAGTGTTCATGGAGTACCTTGACAAGTTTGTCGTCGTGTTCATTAATGACATACTAGTGTACTCTAAGATTGAAGAAGAGCATGAAGAACATTTGAGGTTGGTGTTGCAGAAGCTTAGAGAACATCAGCTTTATGCCAAGTTTAGCAAATGTGAGTTCTGGCTAAAAGAAGTATCTTTTCTTGGTCACATAATCTCTAATGGAGGAGGAGTAGTAGATCCCAAGAAAGTTAGAGATGTGTTGAGTTGGAAGCCACCTAAGGATGTTAGTGAGATTCAGAGTTTTTTGGGTATGGCTGGGTATTATAGGAGATTCATCGAGGGATTCTCTAAGTTAACAAAGCCCATGACTGCTTTGTTAGAGAAGAATGCTAAATTTGTATGGACTAAGCAATGTCAGGATAGTTTTGAGGAGTTGAAGAGGAGATTGACTGCTGCCCTAGTGCTTATCTTACCTGATCTCACCAAAAGCTTCTCTATCTATTATGATGCCTCACGGCAAGGTCTAGGTGACGTTCTTATGCAAGAAGGCAGAGTTATTGCCTATGCATCCAGATAGCTGAGAAAACATGAGTTAAATTATCTGACTCATGATCTAGAATTAGCAGCCGTGGTACATGCTCTCAAGATTTGGAGGCATTACCTGATAGGTCATAAGTGTGAGATTTATATGGATCATAAGAGTTTAAAGTATATATTCACACAGTCAGATCTGAATCCAAGGCAGTGTAGATGGCTGAGTTAATCAAGGATTATGATTTGGATATACACTATCACCTAGGAAAGGCTAATGTTGTAGCAGATGCCCTGAGTAGGAGTTATGTGAACATGGCCAATACAACTCAACTACCTGAAGAGTTGTGTGTGGAGTTCAAATACTTGAATTTGGGTATTGTAGCTAACACCATGGAGTTAGAGGTAGAACCTACTCTAGAACAAGAGATTCGTAAGCGACAGTTGAATGATGAAAGGATCAAGGATATTGCAGAACATATAGTGATTGGTTAAAGCCCCAGGATTCTACATGGATGATTGAGGGACAGTATGGTTTGGAAAAAGGATTTGTGTGCCAGAAGTGAAATCTATTAGGGAGTCTATTTTGAGGGAAGCTCATGACTCAGCCTACTCCATACACCTAGGGAGTACTAAAATGTATCTTGATCTTAAAGAGAGATACTGGTGGTATGGACTAAATAGAGATGTAGCTGAACATGTGGCCATATGTGACATGTGCCAAAGAGTAAAAGCAGAACATCAGAGGCCAGTAGGTTTGCTACAACCAATGAAGATACCCGAGTGGAAATGGGAAGAAGTTGGAATGGACTTTATAGTTGGATTACCCCATACACAGAGAGGATTTGACTCTATTTGGGTAATTGTGGATCGTCTGACAAAAGTGGCACATTTCATTCCGGTTAAGATAACTTATTCGGGTGCAAAGTTGGCAGAGTTATACATGGAAATGATTGTATGTTTATATGGAGTACCAAAGAAGATTGTTTTGGATAGGGGGTACACAGTTCACATCACATTTTTGGTAGAAATTGCATGAGTCCATGGATACGAAGTTGAACTTTAGCTCAGCTTACCATCCTTAGATAGACGGGCAGACCGAGAGAAACAAATCGGATCTTAGAGGATATGCTAAGAGCTTGTGCTCTATAGTATGGGACAAGTTGGGATAAGAGTTTACCTTATGCTGAATTCTCCTATAATAATAGCTACCAAAAGAGTCTCAAGATGGCACCGTTTGAGGCATTGTATGGCAAGAAGTGCAGAACCCCATTGTTTTGGAATCCAACGGGGGAAAGTCAAGTCTTTTGACCAGATGTTTTACAACTAGAAGAAAAACAAGTACAAACAATAAGGCAAAGCTTGAAGGTTGCACAGTCTCGATAGAAAAGCTATGCAGACACAAGAAGAAGAGATTTGGTGTTTGAAATCAGTGACTTTGTTTATCTCAAAGTATCACCTATGAAAGGAGTTAAGAGATTTCATACTAAGGGAAAGTTGTCACCTAGGTATGTGGGACCATTCAAGATCATCAACAGGAGAGGAGAAGTTGCTTACCAGCTAGAATTACCAGAGCAGCTTTCAGGTGTTCATGATGTCTTCCATGTGTCGCAACTTAAGAAATGTTTGAGAGTACCTAGGAACAACTACCTTTGGAAGAACTGGATATCCGAGGAGATCTATCATACAAAGAATATCCAGTGAGAATCTTGGAAACCACAGAGAGAATCATAAGGAGCAAAATAATAAGAATGTGCAAGGTTTAGTGGAACAGACACTCTGTGGATGAGGCAACTTGTCAGATTTAGAGACCATCATTACTTCCGTGGCGATGACATCTTACATATTAGTTTCGAAGAATTGCATCAACTATTCCACTTGAACGCTCTAGACAAATCAATCATTAGCTCCTTTTGTTTGTAAGTGATTCTTACTTTTATTTAATAAACTCACTTCCATGCGTACGTGTATATAATTATCCTCACATGTAACTTATATTTATATACAGATTCTAGATGTCAGAGCTCCAAAGAATACAAGACACCAGTGTTGGCTTCATTGATCCTTATATCGTATTCAAAACCGATATTATTGTCAAGGACCACTGGGTATCTGAAGCACAGACGAATATCATGAAGTTCTTCGTGAAGCAACACGACAAGACAACAATACTTTTCCCGTACAACTTTGAGTAAGTGTTAATAATAATATAGTCTACACATTTTATGTAATATCAATACAACTTATATGCATGTACGTGTGTGTATAAACCAATGCAGGTTTCAGTGGATACTCATTGTCATTGAGTTAAACTCAAGTCAGTTAGTAATCTTGGACTCATTGAGAAAAGAGCGAGCACAATACCAAGATATGATAGATATTATCCAGGAGTAATTTCGATCTCTCGCGCACAACTATTATTGAATAGACTTTGCCATAATTTATTAACGATCGTACATTATTGGTCGCACAGAGTTTGAAAAGAGTTTATTCGGCAACACCATAAGAATTGCAAGGCACCACTTAATATAGTTGAAATACCAGTAAGTAGTACTATATATACTTCTCCACGTGTTTAATTACTATATCGTACTTCAATTTACGTGTGAGATGATGAGAATAATCTTCTTCTCGTACAGTGGTATTTGCGGCAGGAACCAAGTAATAACTTGTGTGGATACTACGTTTGTGAATTTATCACTGCAATACATAAGAAGAACTCTGAAGATGTCCTCAGAGTACGTATATATATCAAATTTTTATTTATTTTTAAATGAATACTATATATGTCTGTATTAATACTTTTCCTTTTATTTCAAATACAAGACTGAATGGTTGAAATGAAAGGGTCTGCAAAAAGACCATCTGAAAGCAGTTCAAGAGTCCATAGCAGGATATCTTCTAGAAAAAGTGCTAAATCCCAACGGCGAGTTCTACTTTGATCTAAGGAACTAATGATGTAAATTAAATGTTTATTGATATCGTTATTTTCGAGAACAAGATCATGAAAGTGTTGTATATATACATATATATCTATAATATATATAGTTTCATACTTTATTCGAATATAATAATCCTCGAGATGAGAATTAGATGTAATTATATGCGTGCATGTATTTATATAGCAGCGTAGAATACGTACATAAAAACATATTATTATATAAACAAATATGTGTAACTAAACTGAAAACAAATTAAACAAAAAAAAAAGAAAAAGAAAAGGAACCTTTAGTCCCGGTTGGGGTTACCAACCGGAAGTAAAGGGTGAACCTTTAGTCCGCTGGTTGAGGTTATCAACCGGGACTAAAGGGTGCGCCAGGTTTTGCTCGGCTGGAGGGCCTTTAGTCCCGGTTGGGGAATAAAGGTCCCTCTTTAGTTCCCGGTTGGGACTAAAGGTCCCTCTTAGTCCCGGCTTGATGACCAAGACTGAAGGTTCCACCTTTAGTCCTGGGATCGTTGTGTCCCGGCGTGGTAAACCGGGACTAAAGGCCGTTATCGCCCGGAACAACAAGTCCATTCTATAGTAGTGCTCCCTGAAAATCAATTATGACATGTAGGGTCAAATCCGCTGGATCCCTACTTGCTACTATCAGATGGAGATGGTACCCCATCGCCCAATCCATTTTGTAGTAGTGCTCCCTGAAAATCAATTATGACATGTAGGGTCAAATCCGCTGGATCCCTACTTGCTATTATCAGATGGTGATGGTACCCATCGCCCACATCGGCATTGTCTATTGCAACTTTTTTTAGAACTTTCGGCGTCTGCAATATTTCCAGACATCTAAATACCACCCACACCTTGAACACCACACCAATTATAATATGCAAACATCTCAGAGAGATCATACAAAAGACATCTGGATTAGTCAGAAGCTAAGGAGTAAAAGAAATACGATCATATAACATGACCACATAAAGGACGCCTCACCATTCAGATCAAAATAAGCACAGTTGGTCCATGGTCAGGCAAGAGAGCAACCTTCACAGGGTTGTGAGCATCCTCTTCAAGTGTTAATACTCCCATGTGCATATAGATATCGGTCTTGACATAACCAGGTGTCAGACAGTTGATATGCAATGTAAGATACTTCTTGGAAAGAATCCTAGTATATGCATTAAGTGCCGCTTTGGCAACTTTATAGGCTGGCCACCCATGTGCCTCTACTAAGTTGGCCTTAAAATCCTCTAGGAACTTATTCAACAGTTCCGCCAGTTTATTTTTAGTGAGATTGTCAATGTCATCAAACTCCTTCTTAAGGTCTTCACTGTTGAAGTTCTGCTCAAAAAGAAGGAATGTCGCGATCTTCAGTAACTAAAATTAGACTAAAACTAAGTGAGCATTTCATTGCATGCAAACCCTAGTAGAAATGATATTTTGTGACATTTGAAATGAGCAGACTTAATAAGGCAATATCTAATATAGTGCCATGGTGGTTTGTTCTCATACATTGTATAGCTTCATCGTATCTTTCTTTTGAATTTTCTCTCATCCATTCAACTCTCTGATTTACATCCATGCCATCGACCTAGGCCTCGTTTAGATCACCTCCAAATTCCAAGTTTTTTCACTCTCTCTCCACCACATCAATTTTTGGACGCATGCATGGAGCATTAAATGTAGGTAAAAAAAATAACTAATTACATAGTTTGGTTGTAAATCACGAGACGAATTTTTTGAGCCTAGTTAGTTCATGATCGGACAAAGTTTGTCAAATACAAACGAAACGTGCTACAATGTCCAGATTGCAAAAATTTGCAATCTAAACAAGGCCCTATACTTCATGGACATGTCAATTATTCTAGAACTATTTTTTCTGGTATAATATAATTGTGCAATCAGTGCATAGTTAGTCAGGGCAGACAAATATTTAACAATCAAATGATGTAGCAACGTCGTAGCTGAATTGCATAATTTAGGAATTATCAACGTCCAATGAAGATGTTTATATCCTAACCACTATTCTTCAAGCTATATTAGATCAGAATGAGTAGTATAGGTGCTTTGAAACTGTGAAATACAATTGCATTCGCCTTAATGTGCCTCGGTGTGAAATGTAAGAAGTGCAAGAGAATTGCTCACAAGCTGCACATTTGCAATACTTTGTGATATTTTGCTTTAGATCAAGGGTACCTTATCCTTGATTGTGGCAAACAAAACCGGATCACGGTCAACACCTGAAATTCTCGCATTATTGATCTACAAACAACAAACGCCACAAAATGATGGTGCATTGCAAACAATACAAAAAAATCACTTGAACCAAAGATTAAAGTGTACTTAAGGAATATTCAGAGATGCGAAAACCAAGTAATAACTTGATTCCTGACTTTGTTTCCTAGAGTTGTAAAGCATTGTTTTATGGAATTGCGAAGCGAAACGGCCATGCATTGTTGTATCCAGAACTCATATGATTTTTGGTTAGTACAGCCAAAATTAGATTTTATTGTTGGCTCCGAATGTCCAAAACATAGTGAAACAACCATGCATAGTAGTAAAGGAGAGACCATCGTAAGATTTTTGGTTAGTACAGCCAAAAATAACCCTATGGGTACATCCATGTTCGGAACTAAAAAAGAATCATCTAATTTTCCTGCTGGCTCAGAATGTTCAAAACATATGCTAGCTCCGTCAGTCTCAGTGATGCCCTCTTAAATTTGCATGTATGTAATATCTGTCTATTGGTGGGTGCAAATAAAAAAAGTGATGAAAATAAGAAGAGAAAAGCTGAATGAGCATGTTCCGGATGTAAATTGCTACATTTCAAGAAACAGTTTTGCCCTTGCATGGGTTCCTATTAAATTTACTAGGCCATTTTTATAAGTCAATTGCTTTTATTAGATTTAGTTGCAGAGGTTGATCATGGTCCAGGTAAAAAGATCCTAGCTTACAGATTGGACTTACTTGACCATGTATGTTTATGAAACTGCATCTTAGATTGCCTCATCTATTGTATTAGTTCGAAGGTGGATTCGAAAGTTTTGCAATTCACAAAGGTCATATCTCCCTACAATCTAAACAGCTTAGATATTGATGGTGGACAATAATTGGCTTCTAAGGCGGTGCTTAGTAAAGTGAACTACAAGCCGTTCTTGTAAGACATTTGTCCATACAAAGTGTAACCGTTGCCTACGCCTATACTCAAATCAAAACAATAGTGCACATAAGTCATTTCTTTCATCTATGTATTGGCTGGAATATATAGGATCGTGTGAATTAAAACACCCGTAGCAACGCACGGGCTGAACATCATATTGGACCGGGAATGATTTGTCAGACAGTATTGTCATATTATTGTGTGATCCGTGTGTTTTTAGTATAAAAATTTAGTTGTCCCATAGCAATGCACGGGCATGCTACCTTGTAGGGCAATAAACTTTACATACTTGTCAGTTGTGTGAGTTTATGACATGGCTGCCTGTGTGCATTCGAGATTTCCACCAGTTCTCAAGAACCCTGTTCGTTTGTTGAAATTTAGCCTATATTAATGCTTATGTTGATTTATTGTGAGAAAAATACTGTTGAAATAGCTCTGCAGAACAGGACGAAAATGCTTTTCTTTTACACGTCAGCACATTTCCTATTGTAACATGCAGCCTGTTCGTTTCGTCGTAAATGATCGTAGATTATTTACTGCTGAAGTAGCTCTGCAGAACCGGACGAATAGGCTGATTTGACTAATTTGGTATGAGAGAAAAAAATTATTCTAGCTTATAATCCACGATCATATAATCCCAGCCAGGCTGACGATGTGTGATGACATGCTGTCCCTCTCTTGATCGATAGATTTGGAAGGGAGGGGCGTGTGGCACGGAGCACGGTGCAGGCTCGCTTGCCGTTTTGCGCCGTGAAAATTTCTGGCGGTAGATCAGCGAAATATCAGCTCGGCCGAATTGACGGTCAGGAGGAGAGCGCGGCTGCCCGTAGGCCCCACCGTACCCCGGCCGGGCCTTTTCGTCCGTTTGTTTCTGATACTGTGCGGCGAACTGCCCGGGCGACCGAAAGCGATCACCGATAGGGACTGAAAAAGTTTGTGACGGTTCCTATCATCCCCTACTAGTCAGCACCAGTCGACAAGCTATAGAAAAATCTCCCTCGTATCTAGTATCAACGAGTGATTAATGTATTAAACTATGCTTGGGTTGCACGGTTGCACGCTTTCTAATGTATTAAACTATGCTTGGGTTGCACGGTTGCACGCTTTCTATTATTCAACATGTTCGCCTGTTGATTTCAGTCAGGACTTATCAACCAGTCAATGATGCTTTTCTATTACAACAAACCAACATCAGCCGGACTTAACAGGCAGATTGAATAATAATAAGTAATTAAAATTTGTGCATTAGGCAAGATGACAGTGGCGAGTGAGATCTCGTTGTCATAGAAGTAGTCTTGTTTAAAGTTTTGACCATGTTTTTTTACACTTTTCCTATGCATGAGTCACCTGAAATTCTTCTTTTGTTCGGACGACATGTGGTTCGTGCTGTAAAAAAAACTCAGTGCTCATGGGTACTCATCTCTCATGGCGTCGCAACTTACCTGGACTGGCTCTCTCTTTCGGACATTGTTTCTGGAACCGCATGTGTAGGAGAGGAATAGGGAGGTCCCAGGAAATAGAGGCGATTTTGCTTAACATAAACAGAACAAGACAGATCGTAGACGTTACGAGCGTGTTTAGCTTCAGGAAGTTGGAATTTTGGGCTACTGTAGCACTTTCATTTTTATTTGACAATTAGTGTTCAAACATGGACTAATTAGGCTCAAAACGTTCGTCTCGCAATTTCCCACCAAACTGTACAATTAGTTTTTTTTCGTCTACATTTAATGCTTCATGCACGGACCGCAAACATTCGATGTGATAGGTACTGTAGCACTTTTTATGATTTAGGGTGGAACTGAACACGCGCTACATTCAAATCTGACGGTTGGAATATGTCGCCGAGGCAACTGCTATATTTCAGACACCTAAAATATAGTAGATCTTTTTTTTTATGAAATCAAATATAAAATGCTGGGAACATTTCGTATTCCCGTTCGTGATGCTAAGGATACGCATTAAATCCCACAGGGATGAGAATATGCTCCCTTCATTTCATTCGCTCGGACGATCGCCCTCTAGTCTCTTGGAAGATCTTTCCACCTGCGGACAAAAACATCCAAGCAAATTCATCTATTCTAGAAACCTAGGCCGCGTTTAGTTCCGGCCAAAGTTAGCGCCGCCAGAAATACATGTGTACTGCAGCACACTATAGCATTTCGTTTGTATTGGGTAATAATTGTCCAAACATTGACTAATTAGGCTCAAAACGTTCGTCTCGTAAAGTACAATCAAACTGTGCAATTAGTTTTTAATTTCATCTACATTTAGTACTTCATACATATACCACAAGTTTGATGTGACGGGAAATCTTTTTTTTACATAGTGTCAAATTCAAAAAATTGGGGGAACTAAATATGGCCCTAATAGACGGGGCACGATAGCGAACGCCAGTGCACGACACACGGTCTACGGGGCACGAGCAAGCGCCGTCACCAGGCGCTAGAAGACACATGAACGCAACGATGGAAACATGGCGCGAATAGCCGTGACTCTTGTGAACGAAGGAGCTAAGCACATCGCATTTTTTACGAGCGAGCCTCCCCTCTCAGAGAAAAACGGAGAGCCAGTAGTAGCTTACGGGACTACGGGACTTCTACTGGTACTGGACTACTGGTAGGCGGTAGCGGGCTAGCGGCAGGCCTACTCAACGGAACGCGCTCCCAGCCGTTGGTTCGCGATCCCCACCGCACGTCTCCGTCCGTCCGCTGCCACCTCCGGCGCGGGCGCACGGGGAAGACGACGCCACACGCTCTTCCGCGGGCCCCCACCCTGCTGGCTTTTTCCCTCACCCATCCCCATGCAGCGCCACTGCCTTTCGCCTCCGCCGCACACGTTGCTCCCCCACTCCAGCACTCCTTCCCTCCCCAGTCCCCAGCCCTGCTCGCTCCCGCCGCGGGCTAATAATATCTCGCGCCGCTCCTGCTCGGCCTCAGCTGCCGCCACTCCCCTCCACGCGTGCACTCGCTTCGCGTGGGTGCGTACGTGCGGGCGGTTGGACTCGGATCTGCGGCTGGGTGCGTGCGGGATGGCGTCGTTCGCTGTGTCCGGCGCGGGCGCGAGGCTCGGGGGCGTGCGGCCCGGCGGCTCGGCGCGATCTGGCGGGGAGCGGAGGAGTGGGGTGGACTTGCCGACGGTGCTCTTCAGGAGGAAGGACGCCTTCTCTCGTACGGCTCCCCCTCGCTTCTCCCCCCTCCCCTCTATTGTTAGTCAGTCGGTCGCCGGCTGTGGACAGAATATTCACCCCGTTCGTTGGAGTTTGTTTGTCTTATAAATCGTTCTTTTTTAGCCAACGAATAATATTTTTTTCTCACACTAAATTAGCCGATAGTACTTTTAGTCATGGTTTATCAGCCAAACAAGTCCAAACGAACAGGGTGATTGTTGGCAGTCTTCCGAGGATATCCCATGAATATAGATTGATCGGTAGAGATGCGCGTAATAAAATACAAAAAGACAACATATACACAAGAGTTAGACATGTTCGGATAATCTATACAACGTAATACCATACTTTTATGATATGTTTTGTATTGACTATCGTATAATATTGTGTATTTTGAGGGTCCTCTACCCGCTTTATATACCTGGGGGTAGGATTAAAAGTCGATTATATCTAGGAGATAACTGGTAAGTAATAACATGTTACATGAATTATTGGATCGAATATCCTAACAGATCTCGTAGTATCTTCAGGATATCGCCCTTGATGTCTTGCGTTACACGTCGAGCAGTACCGTGCACCGTAAGTCTTCGTCTTGTGGGCTGGACCACTCTTGGCGGCGCAGCCCATGTAGTCTGTCGTGGGTATCTGGGATCGTACCCCCATAGCTAGTCCCCGTGCGCCTTGTATTCGGTGTGCAACGCTGTCCTGAGCTTATCCGAGTTGGTGTAAACAAAGCCGAGCAGTCAGACTCATAGTCCGACCACCCTAATGAGTCGCCGAGCAGTTGTAGACCGTAACTGACCAGCTTAACTGTCCGGCCGAGCCCGGGCTTACCCAAGCCCAGATAAGACTTGACAGAAGGATGTAAGGAGCTCAAGTTCAAAATCAAAAATTTCCTCACTGTGAACCAAGTGTGCCCACTTAGAGTCCTACCACGAGAAAAAGAGATAATCTTCTTCAACTTCAGGAGGCACGGAGTCTTCCAATGAACAGATTAAAGAAAACGCACTCACCGCATGGTGAAGTGTGCCCACTTAGTCTCCGAGCCTAATAATAGGTGACGTGGTCACGTGGTGCCAGGGCACAGAAAGTAGAAGAAAGACAGAAGATCAGCCAAACAGGCAACCAATCCACGGGCTGAGCCATGAAATGAAAAGCGCACATTCACCGCAAGGTGAATTGTGCCCATTTAGTCCCCGAGCCCAACAGTAGGTGACGTGGTCACGTGGTGCCATAGTCCAGAAAGTAGAAGAAAGAAAGAAGACTAGCCTAACAGGCAACCAGTTTATAGGCTGAGCCCTGAAATGAAAAATGCACATTCACCGCAAGGTGAAGTGTGCCCACTTAGTTCCCAAGCCTGACAATAGGTGAAGTAGTCACGTGGTGCTAGGGTCCTCTTTAGGTGCTGGCCCAGTCCCCAATGTCGCTGGAAACCAGTGTAGAAATAAATACAGTCATCGCGAGATGACGTGTACTCTCACGTAGTCCCCGAGTCTGCTGGAAGATTTTGAAGATATCTTGTAGCAAGGTCAAAGAATTTTTAATGAGAGCTTGCTAACGTCATCTGCCATGTACTTCATAAGACCCCGGATGTGCTGCCCAAGATCAGCACCCTGATCCGAATAGCATGGAGCAACTTGATAGCACACCGATGAGACGTAGCAAGATCCGACCACCAAGGGAGTCCCCAGCTTAGCTGCCGACGCTTGCACGAAGAATCGGAACACCGAGGAGTCCCTAGCATAGCTGGTGAGCCCCAGCGTAACTGACGATGAAGCCCATGCGATGAGCAGTCCAACCAACTGGTCGGCGGTGAAGTGAACGCCGAGCAGGAGTGAGCGCCGAGCAGTCCGACCAGTTGTTTGGCGGTGAAGTCCGTCTGATAGGTGGTTCGACCACCCGGACGATGATCATCTTGTCCAGTCCCTGAGCGTAAGCTCGTTGACCGAACCGTGCCCCTGTGAAACAAATGTGTAGAATGGGTAGTACATGATGTAAAAATAAAATATATGAACTCTGGAGAAGAATCAGCAATGGTGATGAAATAGCGTATGCAGCTCGGCGATCAGTTGGTGTGAACACTTAGTGTTATTTTGAAGATGTGTTTATATTTAATATAAACTGTCCGACCAGTTAGTGTGTAGCTGAGTCTCCAGCCCTAGCTAGCCTGTTAACCATAACGCGGAGCGCGGAGCTCATGTGCGTGTAGGAAGAGCAGGGCGTCGCTAAGGAGCCGCTGCCGACCACCCCTAACGCAGAGGGCAGGCGCTCGTGCACGTGTAGGGAGAAGTCAGAGATAGGGTCGTCTCTGGAAACATCCGAGCATCAACATGGTTGTTCGGGGATTTGCCTTAGGCTTAGCTGTATGTTATCTTTAAGATGATATACATGAAAGAAAATCGTTCGGAGAACAAACATGGAGAAAACAGCTCGGAGAAACATCACGGAGATATACGAATGTTGGAGAATATTTAGAAAAATATTAAAACGTGACTTAGCTTTAGACAGAACATCTTGTCGGCGGCGTATGGCGTTATCTGGTCGGCGTTGACGAAATTGTTTGACCCTCGAGTTTCCTGGTCGGCTTCTGATAGATCGGAACCGGAAGGTGGTCGGCGCCAAACCAGAGTGGTTAGAGCCGATTCCGTGAGGGAGAGGCAGTCGGCGAGCTTCTGGCCGACCTGATCGATGGATGCGATCAGATCATCGTTGTTGACCTGCTTCCTCGAGTAGCGGGGCAGCAGGCGGCGAGTTATTGGTGAAAACGACCTCGGAGGCGGCTCGAGATCGGATCTGCTGTTGCGGGCATTGGTGTGGTCGGTGCAGAATCGATCTGCACCGGCTTGAAGATCTATCCGTCTCCGTCAACATTGATGACCCAAGAGATCAATCCGACCGTAAAGATCTGGCCGGGCTTTGGAGAGGACGAAGAGCTTGAAAAGTGTACCATCTTGTTCGTCATGGAAACAGCACGCACACCCCCATTTGGCGCACCAACTGTCGACAGAATATTGTTGGCAGTCCTCCGAGAGGTATCCCACGAAGGTAAATTGATCGGCAGAGGTGCGCGTAATCAAGAACAAGAAGGCAACAGAGACACAAGAGTTTGATAGGTTCGGGCCGTCTGCACGACGTAATACCCTACTCCTGTGGTCTGTTGGTTTGTATTGGCTATCGTATGATATTACGTGTGTTTTGAGGGGGGTCCCCTACCCGCCTTATATAGCCGGGGGTAGGGTTACAAGTCGGTTAGATCTAGGAGTTAACCGGTAAGTAATAACATGTTACAGGAATCACGGGATCGAGCATATCCTAACAGATCTCGTAGCATCTTCAGGATATCGCCCTTGATGTCTTGCGGTACACGCCGAGCAGTACCGTGCACCGTAAGTCTTCGTCTTGTGGGCTGGACCACCCCTGGCGGCGCAGCCCATGTAGTCTGCCGTGGGTATCCGGGGTCGTACCCCCCACACCGGTTCTCCTCGCTTCTCTCTCTCTACACTCGTGTGGCTTATGCGTATGTGCTTGCTGGTTCCAAGAGGGATTG